>NW_028261393.1:10777835-10862835 GCF_051295495.1 Thamnophis sirtalis | reverse complement strand
TAACCTGGGAGACAGCCTTGAAAAAGATCTGTGTGGAATGTGCTTCTGTTTGTGGCTGCTGTGCTGCATTGTGATTTCCCCATCTCCCTTGCCTATGGCACTCACGAGCAAGCCAGGGATGCTTTGCGAGTTGACAACTTGACTTCCAAGTCAACGGCTATGCTTTGCACTAGGGTTGATTGGAAGGAACATTGGATCAGAATCACAATTTTGCACCTTTTTTTTTCTTCCTACCTGTTCACTTACTCTTTTCAAGTGCAGCAACAAGAAAATGAGGCAATAAGCTCATCTGACTTGTGTTCCTGAAATATTCCAAAATTGCACTTTTCCTGGACTATATAGAAAAGGTCTACCCTGGAGTGATTTTTCCTTCCAGCTATTAGAGCCCAAGGAGAATGCACAGTTGTGTAAGAGTTGCCCCATGTTATTCAGTGAAAGGGGTATTTACTGATTAGGCTCTCCGCCCTGCCTGATGAAAATATATTTCATGTACTCAAATGAATATAGAACAATGAAGAAGCCAGTCCCAAAAGGTCAATATTTTCACTGTGATTGAGCAGCTTATTTATAATTAAGAGTCTTGGTTTCCATTCTTTTGCACTTTGGCCACCTGCCTAAACCATTACTGGGAAATTTACACTGTTTGGATTAGATTAAAACAGAAATGTATCCTTTGTTAGCAGAAAGTGTTAGGCAAATAAGAAGGTTGCCTGCTTATACACATATGTCAAGCTTCCCATGGCACTTGGAATTATACATCTCCACCCTCCCAGATCAGGCACATTTTTCAACAAGCCAAAACCTTTTCCATTAATTCCCATGCTGCCTGGGGGATTCTGGGAGTTGAAGTCCAAGTATCTTAAAGTTGCCAAGGTTGGGGTTTAAGGTCTCACCTTCATTGCTCAGAAACCACTTTGGGCCTCTTTCTCTGCAGAATTGCCAGTTCTTTTGCTGGATCTGTTTTCTTTGCCTTTAGCAAAGAGACAAATCAAGGTCATATTTAATTGTGATGGTGGTGGTAATCTATTTCTCAATGAGGACAGTTCAAAAGTGTTTCAATAGAGGGAGCAAGAAACAGTTTCTTTAAAACAAAGATACTGTATTTTTCAGACTATAAGATGCACCTTTTTGTCTCCCAAAAGGGGTGAAAATATCTGTGCATCTTATACACTGAATATTGCCAAAGCCCCGCTCACCCGTTGGCCATTTTTGGGCTCTGCTTGCCCCATTTTGGGGGCTTTTTTTTGGCCTCTTTCAGGCCTTTTTTGGCCCATTTTTGAGGTTTTCTTTGGCTCCTTTTTTTTTAAAAAAAAAACCAGCCTGAAAATAGTCTCAAAAATGGGCCAAAAAGGCCTCAAAAACAGGCTGAAAAAAGCCTTGGAAACAGCCCTCAAAAACGGTCCAAAAAAGCCTTGAAAATGGATAGAAAAAAGGCTGGAAAAGGGCCAAAAAATCCCCCCCCCACCACCAAAAGGGCTGAAAATGCAGCGTGCAGAAGCCAAAAACCTTTTGGGGGGGATTGTTTTCCTCTTCTAAATTTGGGCGTGTCTTATAGTCGGGTGCGTCTTATAATCAGAAAAATACAGTATTTTTTAAAACTTTGGTCTTACTCACCCCAGAAGAATGAGCTGCAGAGCCCAAAGCAGAGGAGGATCCCTTTGATCCTCCCCATAGCTGCTGAAAAAGAAGAAAGAGAAAGCCTTCAGATCAACGTTTCTTAGATGCGATACCTGAAATGGCAAGAAGCTTCAAGTAGATAGGAGTCTCCATCACGGTTCCATTGTTGCTATTTTCCAAAGCGTTTCTGAGAACTTCGGCTGCTGCGGGTAACCTGGGAGACAGCCTTGAAAAAGATCTGTGTGGAATGTGCTTCTGTTTGTGGCTGCTGTGCTGCATTGTGAGTTCCCCATCTCCCTTGCCTATGGCACTCAAGAGCAAGCCAGGGATGCTTTGCGAGTTGACAACTTGACTTCCAAGTCAACGGCTATGCTTTGCACTAGGGTTGATTGGAAGGAACATTGGATCAGAATCACAATTTTGCACCCTTTTTTTCTTCCTACCTGTTCACTTACTCTTTTCAAGTTCAGCAACAAGAAAATGAGTCAATAAGCTCATCTGACTTGTGTTCCTGAAATATTCCAAAATTGCACTTTTCCTGGACTATATAGAAAAGGTCTACTCTGGAGTGATTTTTCCTTCCAGCTATTAGAGCCCAAGGAGAATGCACAGTTGTGTAAGAGTTGCCCCATGTTATTCAGCGAAAGGGGTATTTACTGATTAGGCTCTCCGCCCTGCCTGATGAAAATATATTTCATGTACTCAAATGAATATAGAACAATGAAGAAGCCAGTCCCAAAAGGTCAATATTTTCACTGTGATTGAGCAGCTTATTTATAATTAAGAGTCTTGGTTTCCATTCTTTTGCACTTTGGCCACCTGCCTAAACCATTACTGGGAAATTTACACTGTTTGGATTAGATTAAAACAGAAATGTATCCTTTGTTAGCAGAAAGTGTTAGGCAAATAAGAAGGTTGCCTGCCTATACACATATGTCAAGCTTCCCATGGCACTTGGAATTATACATCTCCACCCTCCCAGATCAGGCACATTTTTCAACAAGCCAAAACCTTTTCCATTAATTCCCATGCTGCCTGGGGGATTCTGGGAGTTGAAGTCCAAGTATCTTAAAGTTGCCAAGGTTGGGGTTTAAGGTCTCACCTTCATTGCTCAGGAACCACTTTGGGCCTCTTTCTCTGCAGAATTGCCAGTTCTTTTGCTGGATCTGTTTTCTTTGCCTTTAGCAAAGAGACAAATCAAGGTCATATTTAATTGTGATGGTGGTGGTAATCTATTTCTCAATGAGGACAGTTCAGAAGTGTTTCAATAGAGGGAGCAAGAAACAGTTTCTTTAAAACAAAGATACTGTATTTTTCAGACTATAAGATGCACCTTTTTGTCCCCCAAAAGGGCCGAAAATATCTGTGCATCTTATATACTGAATATTGCCAAAGCCCTGCTCACCCGTTGGCCATTTTTGGGCTCTGTTTGCCCCATTTTGGGGGCTTTTATTTTTGGCCTCTTTCAGGCCTTTTTTGGCCCATTTTTGAGGTTTTCTTTGGCTCCTTTAAAAAAAAAAAAAAACCAGCCTGAAAATAGTCTCAAAAATGGGCCAAAAAGGCCTCAAAAACAGGCTGAAAAAAGCCTTGGAAACAGCCCTCAAAAACGGTCCAAAAAAGCCTTGAAAATGGATAGAAAAAAGGCTGGAAAAGGGCCAAAAAATCCCCCCCTCCAAAAGGGCTGAAAATGCAGCGTGCAGAAGCCAAAAACCTTTTGGGGGGGATTGTTTTCCTCTTCTAAATTTGGGCGTGTCTTATAGTCGGGTGCGTCTTATAATCAGAAAAATACAGTATTTTTAAAAACTTTGGTCTTACTCACCCCAGAAGAATGAGCTGCAGAGCCCAAAGCAGAGGAGGATCCCTTTGATCCTCTCCATAGCTGCTGAAAAAGAAGAAAGAGAAAGTCTTCAGATCAACGTTTCTTAGATGCGATACCTGAAACGGCAAGAAGCTTCAAGCAGATAGGAGTCTCCATCACGGTTCCATTGTTGCTATTTTCCAAAGCGTTTCTGAGAACTTCGGCTGCTGCGGGTAACCTGGGAGACAGCCTTGAAAAAGATCTGTGTGGAATGTGCTTCTGTTTGTGGCTGCTGTGCTGCATTGTGAGTTCCCCATCTCCCTTGCCTATGGCACTCAAGAGCAAGCCAGGGATGCTTTGCGAGTTGACAACTTGACTTCCAAGTCAACGGCTATGCTTTGCACTAGGGTTGATTGGAAGGAACATTGGATCAGAATCACAATTTTGCACCCTTTTTTTCTTCCTACCTGTTCACTTACTCTTTTCAAGTTCAGCAACAAGAAAATGAGTCAATAAGCTCATCTGACTTGTGTTCCTGAAATATTCCAAAATTGCACTTTTCCTGGACTATATAGAAAAGGTCTACTCTGGAGTGATTTTTCCTTCCAGCTATTAGAGCCCAAGGAGAATGCACAGTTGTGTAAGAGTTGCCCCATGTTATTCAGCGAAAGGGGTATTTACTGATTAGGCTCTCCGCCCTGCCTGATGAAAATATATTTCATGTACTCAAATGAATATAGAACAATGAAGAAGCCAGTCCCAAAAGGTCAATATTTTCACTGTGATTGAGCAGCTTATTTATAATTAAGAGTCTTGGTTTCCATTCTTTTGCACTTTGGCCACCTGCCTAAACCATTACTGGGAAATTTACACTGTTTGGATTAGATTAAAACAGAAATGTATCCTTTGTTAGCAGAAAGTGTTAGGCAAATAAGAAGGTTGCCTGCCTATACACATATGTCAAGCTTCCCATGGCACTTGGAATTATACATCTCCACCCTCCCAGATCAGGCACATTTTTCAACAAGCCAAAACCCTTTCCATGCTGCCTGGGGAATTCTGGGAGTTGAAGTCCAAGTATCTTAAAGTTGCCAAGGTTGGGGTTTAAGATAAGGTGACCAGATTTTCAGCTTGGTAAAGAGGGACACCTTTGACCGGGGAGGGGGGGGGCGGAGCTTGATTAAAAATTTTATACGGAGCAACAAAAATTTTCATACAATGCAAAAATAGTAAAAAAAATAGTTTAATTTTTTTTTATTTCAACATAACTATAATTTACAAATATAATACGTTTATTTACATTTATATTTATTAAATATATTGACAAAAAATTATGTACAGTATAATTTTACTCTTTGGCATATTTCTCACGAGTGATTTTTTTTTTAGTAGATTGCTGTCGTTGTTTAAAAGGTCATGAAATTTTTCACAAGAATTTGTTAAATTATATTTCACACATAAAATGTTGATGTTTGGCAAGAGATTCGTATTTCTGATGGTCGCCAAGTGTGAAAAATGGTCATTAGTCACTTTTTTCAATGCCATTGTATCTTCCTGATTATTAAAAATGCAAATTCACTCAGTGTCAACCATGACTCCTGAGTCCATTTCAAAGTATTGTGCATAGGATTTTTAAAAATGGCTTGTTTCAATTTATTTTGGATAGAATCTTTTTTTAAATAGTCTAAGACAATTTTTTAAAAAAAGAATCAACACAGAATAACACTATTTTAAAAAATCATATGCACAATAAATAAAATATCATTTTAAAATACATTTAAAAAAAATAAAAGAAAAAAACCCGGCTCACTTACCAGCAGGCAGGCAGAGTCAGCAGATCTTCGCAGCGATGTATGGAAGCACACAGGGAGCCTATATACGCAACTGCAGTAACAATGACAATGATGAAGGATTGGATTGAGTTAAAGAATAAAAGAATTCTGATCTTAGAAGGCCATGACCTGCAGGCAGGCTGGCATAATTTCTTATCGAATGACAAACATAAAACGCACAAATACTACCTGAAACGGCAAGAAGCTTCAAGCAGATAGGAGTCTCCATCACGGTTCCATTGTTGCTATTTTCCAAAGCGTTCCTGAGAACTTAAGTTTAGAAGAATCTACTGGTATCATCGCAGGGAAACAAAAGAAATCCTGTGACTCCTTAAAAATTAACTAGATGATCACAATGGCTCTAAAACAAACTTATGGGAAAGAAGAAGGCACGTGTAATAAAAAAAAAGGAACAGATTTCTATATTTTATGCATGCACAAACATACGCATTTTGAAATAACGATCAGTTAAGAAGGAATGCCATAGTCCTCGCCATAACAGGAGAGAGAAATCAGAAGACTGTTTTATTTATGCGGCTCTTTACTTTTAAACTAGGCCTGGAAAGGATACCTTTACCTTAAGCGGAAGATCTTACCGGGGTGGGTTGTTGCCGGCATTGCTGCTGGTTCGCTTCCCGCATGCACAGTTGACTGCGAATTGTTCTGTGCATGCGCAGAACATGAAAAGATTAGTAAAAAACAAGCTGGCAACAGCAGCAGCGACCAGGGTGTGGCCAGCCTGCCATCCATATAGGTTCACGGACCCAGTCCTAATTTTCACTACCGTTTCACCCGAACTGGTACGAACCAGTAGCAACCCGCCTCTGGATCTTATGTTATGTACACAGCATATTGAGAGAATAGAAGAAGCTGTATTTATTTTCCATGCCTTGTAAGAATACAGCCCTTAAGTAAGCAACTTGCAAAGGGAAGAAGGATTTGAATCTTCACCTCCATTTACACATTCGTTACACTCTGGCTTCGTATTGCAAATCAGACTAATAGGCGCATTAAGATGTCGTGCCAAACCATAGTTTGAGCAGAGCAGCAAAGTTCATATACCACAAGGACCTCTTTGGCATCTTTCAGCAGTCCTTTTCATAGGATGCCAAAGAGACCAAATAGGTGTTTGAGTCTTTACAGAGGCTTCAGGCATCCATCTCTGGCCCATAACTGGGCCAATCTTGAATCCTGGCCACACACAATTTAATACAGCAATGCAACCTTTAGCCTGACATTGCAAAGCATTATGCTTCTTATGAACGAATGGAAGTTGTACACTTTGGGTTAGCCAGAGGAGCAGGAGTCACAGCTAGCTTGGAGCTCTAGTGCCCCTCTCTCTTCTCCTCTTCCCACCTGCGACCTTAGAGAAGCCTTAACAATTTTGCTCTAGTTTACATTAGCACCATTAGTAACTCTTCAGCATTTCATAAGCATTCTTGATTTGGTTCGAGCCGGCAGTGGTGCATTCCAGTGGTGGGATTCCAAATCTTTTCCTTTCCGGTTCTACTTCCGGTTCCACTTCACACGTGTGCACAGCACTCAAAGACCGCCCTCGGTGTCAGCGCTGGTGAGCGGAGCTGTTTTTTTTATAGCTCAGCTAAGGAGGAGCAATCTACTCAACCGCATGAATCAGCTGAGCTGAAAAACCCAAGGGAATACAGGACAGGGAATGATGGGGACGGAATGACAGGGGCAGCTAGAGGTGATATTTACCGGTTCTCCAACCTACTCAAAATTTCCGCTACCGGTTTGCCTGAACCAGTCCGAACCGGCTGAATACCACCTCTGGTGCACTCAAAGTAACCTGTTTCATTGGAAATGCCAAGAAATCGAATTTAGCATTGGACGTAGCTAGCCAGATAACACGACAGAACTAAGCTAAGTAAAGCTAGGAACGTACAAACTCCTTCTTCAAACTACACAATTTGAGACAAAAGGAACCCTAGGCTCGTTTCAAGCTTGTTGTCGTTTGCTCTTGGTCTACTCCATTAGAGTCAAACATGACTTCCCAGCTTGTTGCCAGAATAGTAGCATTACTCCACCCATCTAGAAACACAGCAAGCCCACCCAACGGAACAAGAATGAGCCCTCTTCCACTGTACCTTCACTCGTCTGTCCTCTCACCTGCAGACAAGTTCTGTGGATCCCACTGCTGTGTTCATGTCACCCATTTATATAGTTTGAGTAGTGAAGCTCAGCTTCAATTCCTCCATCTGGAATTGTTTGCATTCCCCTCTGCTTGGAGGAAGCAGCAGGTTCAACCTGCTACCCTATCTTTATTTTAAAAATGCTCACGTCAGTCGTCCACTAAAGGTCAAGTTCATGTGTCCCTGGTGGAGTTGGGGTGGAATGTTGCCTGCCATGTCATGAACCACATTCAAGTCCACCGGTCTTTAGAGTTCAATTAAAATTATTTTAATACATGAGATTCCCCCAAAAAAGTCCTGTCTTTTTTTTTTTAATCAACACCCAGCTAGATTGTGTGCAATTCATTTGTGCGCCTCTTGCATTCTACAGATGCACAAGTCGTTTCTTAGGCTTTCCCACAACGGAATCCTGATGTCCTATTATCCAAAATTAATGGGACAGAAAGTACCATCAACACGGTTCGAGCAGGCATACAGTACAAGGCACAGTGCTATTTTGATCAGCCTGAGGTCCCGAGGAATCTTCACAGCAACCAACTAAAATCTAGGTGTTTTGATTTGATGGGGCCAGGCATCCCGGAGCATCCATTGACCTATATTATCTGGAGACTTAGCACAATCAAAGCTGATTTAACTAGTCATTCAGAATTTCCCTCTAAATGGAGAGGTAGTTTTAATTTCTGGGAAAGACATAGCTTTCGGATAGGATCAGTCTCAACGGGTGCAGCAAAACGGCTGATCCAGAAGGCAACTCCTCTGGACACAGAAACATGGGAAATCTAGTCACCTGGAAAAGATTATTGTAGCCTCCACCTCCCCAACCCATCCATCCGCATTAAGGCTGCCTTGTCATCAAACCCATCTTGCTTTTACATGAATTCTGGCACGGATTGTTTTCCAAATGTTGGGTCTGCAAGTGGAACACGCAAGCAGATCTGTATGCCTGAGCCTGAAACTGAACCGGGGGTCCAATGGAGGAGAATATTTATAGCTCGCGGTTGAAATGAGGGGTCCTTGGTGCCCTCTCCGCTTCGTTGTTTCCTCGCAGGCGTTTCATGGCCCGAACTAGGTAACATCATCAGTGCTAGAGCTGGGTTTTTTAGATTAAATGAATAGAGTTGGAAGGGATCTTGTAGGTCATCTAGTCCAATCCTCTGCTCAAGCAGGAAACCCTATACCATTTCTGTCCAATCTCTTCTTGAAAGTCTCAAGGGATAAAGCTCCCACAACTTCTGAAGGCAACTTCTGTTCCATGGGTTGATTGTTCTCACTGTCAGAAAGTTCCAGAGGTGACATGCTGCCAGTTCGCACTGGTTCGGGCGTACCAGTAGTGGCGACAGCGCGTGGCTCCACCCACCCACCAAAGCATCATCAAAGCATGTCTGCGTGTGCTCACACTACCGAACCAATAATAAAGATGGAATACCATTACTGTCCTTACCTCTAAGTTGAATCTCTCCTTGATCAGTTTCCATCCATTATTCCTAGTCTGGCCTTCAGGTGCTTTGGAAAATAGCTTGGCCCCTTCCTTCTCTCTATGGCAGCCCCTCAAATATTGGAAGACTGCTATCATGTCTCCCCTGGTCCTTCTCTCCACGCCCAGTTCCTACAACCGTCCATTGTATATTTTAGCCTCCAGTCCCCTAATCATCCTGTTTGCTCTTCTCTGCACTTTTTCTAGTGTCTCAACATCTTTTTTTTACAGTGTGGTGATTAGGATAGGCAACTTGCATGGAGACTAATAATTGCAGATGGGTAAAAATTCTGGTCCATTTCTTGTTTACGCAATGAGGCAGTATCCATAATCTGTTCTGAAACAAATCCCTAGGATGGGAGAGGCGGGGGGGATTATAACCATGCCCCTTATGCCTGCATCCTACCTATGGAGGTTTTCTGCAATCTTCTCCATGTTCATAACTATTTGTGTAAATGACTAGGGGGGCCTGTTGCTTTACACATATTTTTCCAGCATCACTTTGTATGAATTTCCCTAAGGCAGTTTTTTAAACATTCATGTTCCTGATGTAAACTTTTTTTTTAAACTGGCTACTGTTATTTGAAAGTGATTTCAGATGTCTTTTTAATGGCTCTTTGGCCAAACAAGCATTTAAAGTAAGCAAAGAAAATCCCGCTTCCTTCCAGCCCTGAAGACGTTACCGAATCTGGTAATGAAATGACTGCAAGCAGACGGTCAAGTTTAGAGTGTACCAAGGATGCCATTGACGTCAAAGGAGATGTGACATTGCAACTACAGACAAAGTTGTGGGTGCAAACAATCCTCCAGTCGTTTCTGTCTCTAATACCCAATGAGCTCCAAGCGAAACACCTGTTCAAATGCCTTAGCCAGGCTTCTGTGAAGCTCCCCTTGACCACTAGAGGGCACACTAAGCAAAATCCTCTTCCAAGGTGAGAGATTATTACACTGCATTAAACTCGTATTCTGTTCTGTTCTGTTCCTTTAACTTCACCACCTCATTCAAAACTAAGTCAGTTCCACTGACTTAGACAAAGGGGCTGTAAAATCAAAAACAGTCCATTTGGTCTAGCAGTTAAGACATCGGGCTAGAAACCTGGAAGGCATGAATTCTAATCCCATTTTAGGCACAAATCCAGCTGGATGACCTCGGGCCAGTCATTCTCTCTGAGCCCCAAGGAGAAGGCAATTGCAAGCCACATCTGAAAATCCTGGCCCAGAAAATTCTAGGCTATCCATGCTGTCATCAGGAGTCAAGACTGACTCAAAACCACCAAAACATAGAATAGGGTAGGATAGGATAGGATAGGATAGGATAGGATAGGATAGGATAGGATAGGATAGGATAGGATAGGATAGGATTCTTTATTAGCCAAGTGTGATTGGACACACAAGGAATTTGTCTCTGGTGCTTATGCTCTCAGTGGACATAAGGAAAATAAAATGCATTCATCACGAACAATAGAACAGAACAGAACAGAACAGAACAGAATAGAATAGAATAGAATAGAATAGAATAGAATAGAATTGAATTCTTTATTAGCCAAGTGTGATTAGACACACAAGGAATTTGTCTCTGGTGCTTATGCTCTCAGTGGACATAAGGAGAATAAAATACATTCATCAAGAACAATAGAACAGAATAGAATAGAATGGAATGGAATTGAATTGAATTGAATTGAATTCTTTATTAGCCAAGTGTGATTGAACACATAAGGAATTTGTCTCTGGTGCATAAGCTCTCAGTGGACATAAGGAGAATAAAATACATTCATCAAGAACAATAGAACAGAATTGAATTGAATTGAATTGAATTGAATAGAATAGAATTCTTTATTAGCCAAATGTGATTGAACACACAAGGAATTTGTCTCTGGTGCTTATGCTCTCAGTGTACATAAAAAGACAAGATCCATTCATCACAAATCATAAGGTACAACACTTAATGATAGTTATAGGGTACAAATAAGCAATCAGGAAACAATCAATATAATCCAGGAATTATAATCACCTCATTCCCATGCGGCCTCTGAAAATTGTGCGAGAAAGGTGGGGGGGGGATGCTTTCAAGAAAAGCTGTCATCTAGTGTTGATGCATCTAGTGTGTTCCCCCTCCAAAAAAAAACCCACATTGTGGTGTGACACCTTTGACATGCATATCATAGGTTCGCCTTTGCTGCTCTATTGGCTTCTCCGGGTTGTGGAACAAACCCACCTGCTTTGCTCTCAGCCATGGCGATGCATCTGGTGTTTTCCATCTCGCCTCCAAGTTCTGCATTCTACTGTATTTTATTTATAGATTCAGTCTGGCCGTCCTTATTAAAAGAAGAAAATGCCATTTGCAATTTCTCCACTCCTTCCTCTTAAACCAAAAGGCCTATTGGAAATTTATGTGCACCGTGAATTTTCGCTCGTTTTGAATTTCTGCCCTGCTGCTGTACTGTTAATGGAGAAGCGCCCCTAATGATGAAACTCCCATAGAGAAAACTGCAGTAGGTGTAAGGGGTGGGGGTGGGTGGGAAATAGCTTGCAGAAATGGTCACCGCCTGAAAAAAAAAGATAGCAAGACGCGGAGAATTGCGCATGAAGGTGCTTTTTAATATGCAGCCGGTCCTTTACTTTACCGATCAAACAGTCCAGTTTACTCACCATAGATTTGGGCCAAACCTGCCAAAAGGAGCAGAAGTCTTCTCAGTGCCATACCTACAAAAGGAGAAGAGATTAAGGATTTTTTTTCTCCCTGCACCGACACATCCTGCACCCCCAGAACCACTGGGGAAACAAAGCCCAGCTGTCACCATGCAGACATCATTAATGTAACTGGCATGAAATTTTAAAGGTGAAACGATGATAATGAGTTTGTCAAACCATGATTGACAGCCAGTTTGATGTAGCAGTAAAAGGCACCAGGCCAGGAAACAGGAGGCTGGGAAAAGGCCTGAGGAGAGGGGAGTGCAACCAGTACATTGTTCCGGGGCCCATGGAGCTCAAAGAGGGTCCATGAAGGGAAATTTATTTTTAAATTTTTACAAAGCCAAATTTTTTAAAAGAAAAACAATGTTGGATAGATACTTCATACTCTATACTCTGTGTGCTCAGCAAAACCGCCTTGCAGCCTTGTTTGAAATAACCTTTATTGAATGCATTGCTTATGTATTTTGTTTCATTATTGTTTATAGACTAATGTGCATTTATTGTTTTTATTACCTTTTACAGAAGTGCCTGTTCCTCTTTTTAATATATTTGCAAGTATGTTTGAATAAACGTACAATTATGACATTACTGATTTTTGTGTCCATGTGTATGAAGTTGGAGGTGGGGGGGGGCAATTAGTCTTTTTCCAGCCCTTCATAATCCCCTCGGTGGCCCTGGCTGGGAGTTATAACTCTATATTAGTCCTGAAGCAGTTGGTGACAATCCACTCATCAGGAGTCACGGGTAAATTGAAGATATCGCTCCCAAGTATAACTATTATTAATGATGATGGTTGGGGGCACATTATGCAATGATCCACCTCTCTGGAGGAGCCTGTGTTGCTGGGGAAGATGGAAGGGAAAAGGATGACCAGCAGCAAAGTGCATAAGCTCAGTTATGCTGATGATGGGACACCCGTGAAAGTCCAGAGGAAATCAAAGTGGTCATTAAGAAATGGCACAAATTTGATAGCAGATCAATAATCAGACAGTGATATTTAAAGGCACCCCAAAAATATTCTTTATTGGTTGAATATTTGGTTCAATATGATGACACTGGTATCAATAGGAGGGCAACACAAGGGATGCTAGAAGTTTCTAGAAGAGAAAAGGGTTACATATAGTGTGTTATTAGGGGCCCCCTTGAGGGTGTTAGACAAATCAATCCAGGGATTAAAAAGCCCGCAAAAAGATAAGGTAGCTGCTGAGGTAAATTTAACCAGCCAATCAGAAATGCCGATGTAATATATGAACTGCATACAATGCCTGTTGTGAGGAGATTTGGTGCGCTTGTTTTAAGGCATTAGTTCAATAAAATTTTTTGAAATGTTCCCATTCATCTTTGTATGATTATTTGGTATAACTCACACTAGATGAAATAAATGACTCAACTTTGGTCAAAGCCAATTAATATATGAAAATGCCTCAGTGTTGCAGCCTATAGTTAAGGGACTAGTCCTCGTGTGGCTTTTGAGAGAATCTGAATCTGAATAGATCTGGGTGAAGTAAGGAAAAGTTACTCTCTAGGCTTTACACCTGCCTGCATTAAGCTGACAAAATGCCCCCTTTAATCTATGAGCAGATATTTGTAGGACTGTGCTTTACATACATACATACATACATACATACATACATACATACATACATACATACATACATACATACATACACATACACACACAAACACACATATATACATACATACATACATATATATACATACACACACAAACACACATATATACATACATACATACATATATATACATACACACACAAACACACATATATACATACATACATATATATATATATACATACACACACAAACACACATATATACATACATACATACATATACATACACACACACAAACACACATATATACATACATGCATGCATACATACATACATACACATACACACACAAACACACATATATACATACATACATATATATACATACACACACAAACACACATATATACATACATACATACATATATATACATACACACACAAACACACATATATACATACATACATGCATACATACATACATACACATGCACACACAAACACACATATATACATACATACATGTATATACATACACACACAAACACACATATATACATACATACATATATATACATACACACACACAAACACACATATATACATACATACATGCATGCATGCATGCATGCATACATACATACATACATACATACATACATACATACATACATACATACATACAGTGTTTCTCACCATTTCTCAGAATCCCCACATGCTAGTTGGGGAATTCTGGGAGTTGAAGAACACACATTTTCCAGCTGCCAAGGGAAAGACTGCTCTAGTATCATATATTGCTATGGCTCACGACTGTTTGCTCCTCTGGTAAGAGTTTATAGACAAAACTCACTTAACAACTACCTTACTTACTAATGGAAAATCTGATCCCAATTGTGGTCTTAAGTCAAGGACTATTTGTATGATTGCATTGGGGCTTAATGCAGTGGTGAAATTCATTTTTTTTTACTACAGGTTCTGTGGGTATGGCTTGGTAGGCGTGGCAGGGGAAGGATACTGCAAAATCTCCATTCCCATCTCACTCTGGGGCCAGCCAGAGATGGTATTTGCCAGTTCTCTGAACTACTTCAAAATTTCCACTACTGGTCCTCCAGAACCTGTCAGAACCTGCTGAGTTTCACCCCTAGCTTAATGCATCTATTTTCACTTTTATTTGGCTTCAAAATGTAAAAAAATGGTCACACCAAAGTTTCAGCAGCTGGTTCTCAAATATATTCCAGAACTACATGAATGGTAGCTTCAGGTTAGGGATTGTCCAGCCTTGTGTTATAGCAAGAAGAGGACATGGGCAAATGAGATTTGGGGCCTTCCCTATTGCTTTGTGCTTCATTTCTAGATAAAAAAACATTAGCTTACTACATTTTTAAAGTGTTTCCATTATGTTTTCCTCCAGTTGCTGCCCTCACGTTCGCCTTAAACAGTGGTGGGATGCTGCCCATTTAACAACCGGTTCGGTGAGTGTGTCCTTTGCTCACATGGGTGCTTTGTGTATGTGTGCACAGCCCTGAAAATGGAGGATTTAGAAGCTCAGCTGCTTACCATCCAAGTCAACAATGGTAAGTAAAACAGCTGGGGGGGGGGGGAAATCAGCTGTGCTGCGCAATTGAGATGAGCTAGAAAGCAGGAAATAAAGGACAGGATAGAGCAGGCGCTGGCAGGAGGACACAGCTGATCATCAGAGCTACCGGTTCTCCTGAACCGGTCCCAACCAGTAGAATCCCATCCCTGACCTTGAATCCTGTTTGTAGTGATGTCTGAAGAAAAGCATTGAAACACTGTAAGGCTTTGTCCTGTACATAGCTATGACCTAAATTCAGCTCTGCACAATTTTTATTTAATTGGAAATTCTTTCTTTCAATTGCTACTCTGTTGCTTGCCACCATTTTGTGTCCTTAAAGTAGTCCTATTGGTGCAGATGTTAGAATACAGTATTGCAGGCTAATTTTTCTCACTGCCAACAGTTCGATTCTCACCAGCTCAAAGTTGACTCAGCCTTCCAATGAGGACCCAGATTGTTGGGGGAAATAGATTGACTCTGTAAACCACTTAGAGGGGGCTGTAAAGCACTGTGAAGCAGTATATAAGTCTATGTGCTATTGCTATATAATTTTAAATTCTATTGCTATTAATGCTGTTTTTGCACATGATGCATTCTGTACGTGTGTTGTGTGTCTTTTGAACATCACTTCATTCATTTAAAGTCACCTATCTCTCTCCAATGTCTGGAGTTTGAGAATAAAGATGGGACAGAATGAGATGGGACAAATTCTGGGATGCCAATCAATGCCCATTTTGGAGAGGCCCCATCATCCATATTCTGAATCAGCTGGCTTTACAGTTTCATGTATCTGTAAGTAATTGTGATAAGGGCCATAACCGTATTAGAAAGTTTTTTTTTAAAGTTAAAGTTGGCCTTGCTTTGTAATTGAATATGTATTAAAAATAGCTGCTAATTCCCAGGAATAAATTGTCTCTAGGCGCACATTTTTTTTTTTATAGTTAACATAGAAAACAAAACAAAACAGCTATGGTCGACCAGAATATGTGATGAGTCTAACAGTTCATCTTTGGGGCAACAGCATAATAGATAAAATAAACAGGTAATCCTGACTGTTTTGATTTTTGAGAATTAAGATGTACTACTAACTGTATGTGCAGCAGTGACAAGAAATATCGTAAAATGGGACCAAACTCATTTTCATCTGTCTCACTTAGCAACTGAAATTTGGCCTCAATTGTGGTTGTAAGTGAAGGACTAACTAAGCCCTGCCTACCACCTGGTCATTAGGACAGAGAACCAGTTGTTAAATTATTAGAATTATTTGAATTTATTTAAGAGCCGAGGTGGTGCAGTGGTTAGGGTGCAGTACTGCAGGCCACTTCAGCTGACTGTGATCTGCAGTTCAGCGGTTCAAATCTCACCGGCTCAAGGTCGACTCAGCCTTTCATCCTTCCGAGGTGGGTGAAATGAGGACCCAGACTGTGGGGGAAAGTTGCTGACTCAATTTGCTAAAAAATCTGTAAACCGCTTAGAGAGGGCGGAAAGCCCTATGAAGCGGTATATAAGTCATAAATAAATAAATAAATAAATAAATCCCACCACTGATATAAACCATGTATCCTTCTTTTATATATTATTCTTTTAATTTACATAGCTGTCCATCTCAACCAAGTGATTCTGAACCTTCATTTCAGGTATAAATTCATATGCAGAGTTGCTATGGAAATTAGCAATTTATTCAAGGTCGAGAAGGTAACAGCAGACAAGGAATGCCAATCAAAACAAAATCCCCAAAAGAAAGGTTGTGCTTTTAACCAGAGTATGCCGAAGAATAATCAAAATTGAGGTCAGAGTTCCAAGACCCAGGTCAGGGTTCTTAGCTGATCCAGAGGTCAAACTTTTACAAGTAGAATTCACACAAACCTCACACATGATCCAGAAATTACACAATGAGGAATCATGGCTCAGGGCTTCAGTAGCACTGAAAAACTGACTTGTGACCATTTTTTACACATCTACTGTAAATGGTCCCATGGTCAAAATTCAGTCTTGGCTCATATTTATGACACTTGCAGTGTCCTAGGCTCATGTGATCATCTTTTGCAGCTTTCTGATAAGCAAAGTCGATAGGGAAGCCAGTTTCACTTTATAACCATGTTACTAAGTTAACAACTGCAGCAATTCACTTAACAATTCTGGTTATAAAGTAGGGCAAAACTCACTTAATAACTGCCTCACATAGCAACAGAAATTTTGGGCTCAATTTTGGTTGTAAGTCAATTAATGGTATTTAGTAGCTGCCAATTATAAGGTGCTAATTTTTAATCTATACTTTTTCAAATCATCAACCAATAAGAAATCCTGAGCACATTTTTCCAATATTTAGCTAAATCTATGTTTTTCTGCTGCAGACTGGGGGGTTTTTTAATTGAAAATTTGATTATGATTGATTCCAAATAAAGCAAAGGTCATTGTGGATATTTCTAAACTCTCAAAGGAAAGATAATAATTTTGGGGTTAGCTAGTTTGTTTGGATGGAAACTTGAAATCCTTGGAGTGCTGCCCATGCAGATTTTATTAATGCGTTCCAAGAACAGAAAAATATTTGTCACTTTTTCATTTGAAAAAGCAAGTAACTGACGCCTAATTCCTCAAACTTTGCGATCTCCCTTAGGGACAAAGCTGTGATATTGTGAAAGTACCCAATAACTTGTGCCTATGATTGTGCATCTTTGAACAGGAAAAGTACAATTTTCCATTTTGTATCTGATAGTTCCCTCAACTTGGTACAAGCCACCTGGTACAAGCTATGAATAAAGGTAACCCTGGATAAGATAGAGTTTGCAGGCTTAGACTACAGTTTACATAATCCTACAGCTTCTCTATTATGGGAGTTATAATCCAAAATATCTGGAGGGTGTCCGTTTTCTTCTCTGATGCATTGGGGCATCCTCCTAATTTACGTTAAACCTCTCATGACACCATACCTAAATTCATCAACAAAGCGGACATAGCTACAATTTAATTCTATTCTCTGTTATCTGTGTTAAGGATATAAACCATGTGTCCTCCTTTATTATTTATTTAATTTCTACAGCAGTTCATCTCAACCAAGTGACTCTGACGTTTCATTACAGTTATACATTCATATGGAGAGTTGCTATGGCAATTAGCAATTTATTCAAGGTCTAGACGGTAACAGCAGACAAGGAATGCCAATCAAAACAGAATCCACAAAAGAAGGGTTTTGCTTTTAATAAGGGTACACAGAAGAATAATGAAAAATCAGGCCAGAGTTCCAAGACCCAGGTCAGGGTTATCAGCTGGTCCAGAGGTCAAACTTTTACAAGTAGAATAAACACAACCTCACACATGATCCAGAAATTGCACAGTTGATTCCATATGAGGAATCATGGCTCAGGGCTTCCTCTTAAACCAGGCTGCAGCCATATGCCTTTAATCAGTGGATTTACTTCCTTGCTTGGCAAGGAGCCTTATAGAATATCTCTGTTCTGTTCTCCACTCTACTTGTCTTTTATTAAATCACCGTATAGATTTCAGTCCTCTCATAATTGAATGTTGGAAGGAAGAAAAGAAGGACATTGACTTGGTCTTTTGTGCTAGAGGAGAGTGGAGGATGAGAGAAAACGAGATTACATAGGTTGGAACTGGTTGCTGCCTAATTTAGGGAACATATCCATTTGTGTCTCTTAGAAGCCAGGAATGGAGTCAAGGAGAACAAGGGCCAGATAAGGGATGGAGAAAATGAAAGGTGATTTTGATGGAATTAAGCAATGTGTTCTGGAAATAGACAAAGAAAGCTAAACAAGGGATATCCAGCAGAGTGAATAAATTAAAAGTGATTAAACATTTTGAGAACAAACTAAAGTGAGAACATACTGGGAGAGTATTTTAAAGATATGTATCAGAACAGTAGTGGCATTCCTCAAAATAGACTTAGGTGCCATGTTAGTAAAAAAAAACAAAATAGACAAATCATAAATGCTTGTTCACACCAATTCAGGAGAACCGGTTGTTAACTTTCTAAGCAGTTTGGAGAACCGGTTGTTGGAAGAAATCTCCTTTTGTTTTTTTTCCACCTTACAGGGCTAATCCTGTAAGGAAGGCAGGAAGGAAACATTCTGGTGTTGTTTCTAGCCTAATCTTTATTGCCCTGCTTACAGAAACTGCCTCTCGGTTAACCCTTATTACATTGTAACAACTAAGGCAAAGTGTCCAGTGACTTGATTGACATTGAGTTGGCCACGCCCACCCAGTCACATGACCACTGAATCACTCCTACCCAGCTGGTCGTTAGGGCAGAGAACCAATTTTTAAATTATTTGAATCCCCCCCACTTGTGTAGATGATATAACTGCAGACATGTTAAAATATAGATGTGGTTAAACTTCAGAATGGCTAGGTAGCTTTGGTAAACGGTACTATAGTAACCCATATTGTACGAACTTTGTCTGTATCAATTGATCAATCAATAATTATACAGTGTATATGTGTGCACACAAACACAGATACCAGGCCATAAAACTGCTCAATATCTCTTACTTCAAATTAAGATTCCTAGCAGAGCCTTATTCCACCTATAGGTCTTTCCACCTATAGGTCCTTATTCCACCTATAGGTCTTAATTCAATTCAATTATATTGAATTTTTCAGTTCTTTTATTAAAAATGTTGATCATTTTTAGGGTCATAGAATTTATTGTTGAAAAATGGAGTATTATTATATACTCCTGTTAAGTGTGGCGGAGAATTATTGTCCTGGTGAATTAACTCACACAGTGTGACTTCAGTCAAAGTATAAGAAACAGCTGTTGGGTCATATTTTCAGAGATATTTCCTTATCAGATTCTTCAGTAACTTCAACAATGACAGAACTTTGAAAAACTTCTATTTATGGCTCCAGAATTAAGATATGCTGTAGATTAGCCTTTTTGAGGTATTTTGGTTTAAAAATTGTTGCCCTATGACCGGGATGGCGAACCTATGGCACACATGCCACAGGTAGCACGTGGAGCCATTTGTCAGAGCACGCAAGGCGTTGACCTGTCAGCTGACTTGAGCTTTTTTTTTTTTGAGGCCATTTTTCACCCTTCACAGGATCCAGAGGCTTTATAGGAGCCTGGGGAGGGCGAAAACAGCCTCCCCCCAGAGGCTCTCCGAAGGCTTCGGAGCTTCCCTGAAGCTCCGGAGTGCAAAAAAACAGCCCTACCAGCAAACTGAAAGTTCGGGAATAGACTACTGGTTTGTTCGTAGGGTCATTTTTCATCCTCCGGAACCTTCAGGGAAGCCTCCAGAAGACCCTGAATGCTATGGAGGGCTTAAACCGGCCCTACAAGCAAACCGAAAGTCCGTTCCCGAACTTCCAGTTTGCCGGTATGGCTAGTTTTTTTGCGCTCTGGAGGCTTCATGGAAGCTCCTGAAGCCTCCAGAAGGCCTCTGGGTGGGCGGGGGAGGCTGTTTTTGCCCTCTCCAGTCTCCTATAAAGCCTCTGGAGCCTGGGGAGGGTGAAAAAAACATGCAAAAAATGGGGGGACTGCCTCTCATGCACGCATGCAAGCTGGGTGTGTGTGTGTCGAGCATTGCATTATGGTGCGGCATGCCCACGCATGACCCCACTTCACTCTCCCCACTTATGGCACGCGAGCCAGAAAAGGTTGGCTGCCCTATGATGCACCATTTCACTCACTTAAAGGTTACAAACAAACCTTTAGAGAGTTTTACTAGTATAAACATTATGAATGATCTCCAGCTCAACTGATTTGCAATGAGATAGGAGTTTAATGTAATCATTTTGTGGTCAGTGTGAGCAACCAAATATCGATTTCCCTGTTTATGACCAATATTTATTGTTTTTTTAAAAAGTGGAAAGCAGCATTGATTTATCTAATCCAACTGTCAGGCCCGCAATTATATTCCTTTTAGAATTTTGGCCTGCCACACTTTCTCTTATTTCATTATGCTGTTTCTTTAGTATAATTGATGGGAGGGGGGAATAGACAGGAGTGAGACTGTAGAATGTATTGTTTTTCATTCTTTACTAGAAGCCAAGGTCATCTTTTGTCTATGCACCAGTACACCTGACCAGAAGAAACTGGGTGTGGATGTCAGCGTGGATGAAGAAGATTGGACCATGTGATGGATTGTGGGTGTGGGGACAAAATCGTGAACTTTTAACTGGGTGGAATTCTGATGTCATTTCCAGTATTGGGATTAACACAGATGTGCCTAAAATGTCTCCTTTATTAAATTGGAACTTTAAGGATAGTTTTGACTTGGTCTCTGATTTAATTCTACATGATACTTGGAACGCTGACATTATCCCAATACTCTCTTCAAAATAAATCACCAGCACCCCTCCCTCACTGCTGAGCCACCTGGTCAGCGTAAAATATCAGCGAACAATTAGGAATAGCCTTTTGAGATAAGAAGCTGATATGAGATGTTTCTCTAAATATCTTCAAAGGTGAAGAGTTTCGCTTTTAAAATTTATTGCCACTGGCAAGAAGCCCAGCCTGTGGGGGATGGAGAGAATTGGAATGAAGGAGCTTATTCTCAATGCGGAGAAAGGATGGCATGAAGATCTGACAAATGGAGGTCCAAGCCACCCTCATGCAGTCAGCTCCGATGGAGATCCTGGACCATTCCGGGCAACTATACGTGAGTGCATACTAGCCCTCCTTCCCCCCAGCCAAGGCTTGGAAAAAACCCTGGAGTAGAGATTTTGACTCCTTCCAAACGGGGGTAATTGAAATGAGCCAATGCCCTGCAACTGAGTTGAAGACAGAATCCCTAGCAAGATGGGATTTTCAACCCACCAGCAAGAAGAGATTTGGCCAGCATCCTTCATTTGCCAGGCACCAGAAATTGGGCTGCAGATAGTGGATGAAGCACCACTAAATTGAGCTTTCTTCCCAGAGTATGAATGGTTAAGATTCCAGTGGGCACCTCCTGGAACATCAACATGGAAAAGTCCCCCAAGGCAGCAGAAGGGGCCCTTGGAGCATAAACCCCCCTAACCAGCCATCATTGGGTGAACTGCAACCTGTGAATCAGGCACCCTCGGGATGGGTCTTAATCCCAGGTCATGGATGGAAGGGATTCCAATTGGTACCTGCCCTTCCTCAGCAGATGGCACCATGGCAAACAACTGGGCAGTGGACAACTGAGGGATTGACCTCCCCACCGGTTCCAGTCTCCCCTGCAATGCCCCAAAAGGTTCTTACCCAACCTTCCTACAGAGAAAGGTTCTCAACAATGGAAGAAGGGATTACCAAGGGGCAAGCTACAGAATGGATGGTGGAAAAATGTGATGAGGCGGTTCCTAAGTTTAGAGATGTAACTAGGTCCCTTTCCTCGTGGGGGACAATAAAATGCCACCTTTGCTGTCAACTTGGCCACAAAGCGTCAGAGTGCCTGGCTCCAGCCACATTGCCACAAACGTGCAGACCAACCATCACGGTGGAAAAGAGAAGGCCCCAGATGCCACCACAAAAGAGTCATCTGGGCAAACAACCTCTAGAAGAGGATCTCCAACTTAAGTTGATGAAGAGCCCTACCAAGGGGGAGGCCTCGGAGGAGGAAAATGCTGAAGATGACCCAATGGTGAATGCACCCATCCGCCCCTTCTTCCTCCAATTCAACCTCCAAGTGCCTAAGACGGGGTTGGAGGGGGAAGTTGAAGCAGTTGTGAGCACCAGTTGCGCTCAATGCTTAATCAGCACGTTGATTGTCAAGCAACTAGGCATAAGCACAAGAACTCTAGCCTGTCCTATTTGGGTTGAGCAGGTAGATGGAATGCTAATTGGAGGGGCCCAACCCACACTAGTAACTGAACTGGTGAAGTTACAAGTGGGCCGCCACTGCGAGCTTCTCAGATTCATTGTGGCGCCAGCGATGCTGGAGAAAATAATCTTGGGGCTTGCATGGCTTGACAAGTGGAAGCCTACGATAAAGTGGAAAGACGGTGGTAGGAAATTGATGATGGTGGTTAAGCTGCTACCACCAGTGGAAGAAAAGCGCTAGCCAGGGATGATTGAATTTTGGCCTGCCACACTTTCTCTTATTTCATTATGCTGTTTCTTTAGTATAGTTGATGGGAGGGGGGAGTAGACAGGAGTGAGATTGTGGAATATATTGTTATTCATTCTTTACTAGAAGCGTGGAAGAAGAAGATTGGACCATGTGATGGATTGTGGGTGTGGGGACAAGATCGTGAACTTTTAATTGGGTGGAATTCTGATGTCATTTCCAGTATTGGGATTAACACAGATGTGCCTAAGATGTCTGCTTTATTAAACTGGAATTTTAAGGATAGTTTTGCCTTGGTCTCTGATTTAATTCTACATGATACTTGGAATGCTGACACCAACTTTATGACATTTTGAAATGTAAACAATATCTTAGTTGTTTCTCCTTCACATTTGCATCAGTTAAATCTCTGAATGAATTAGTGCCCAGTGTTATTGTAATATTTCGTGAGTGTTGTGTGCTGCACAAGCAAGCGGTTTTAAATATTAAACAAAAGGAAAGTTGCCATTTTAGCTCGAAACTTTGAGTGCGAGGAACATAGGAGAGGACAAAGCTTATGAGCAATTTGCAGTCAGCCCTGCAATTGCCTAAACTACTTTATGATTATCTAGTGTGGTGAGTAATGTTTCCCCACCAATCTTTGCTGGATGTAGAATTGAGTATAACTTGGTTCGACTTCACTATGTCCGTAGGCTAAGCTTAAAAATGCAGTTGGGTAGTTTGTTCTCCAGCACATTCAAGCCATAATGATAATGGAGTTTGCATAAAACATTTAACTTCTTTACTGGATTATTTCATTTTCTGTATTTGCACAATATATTTAACCATAAACAAATACATTCTTGTAGCTAAGGCGCATGATGTGGAGAGCAAGGAAGATAATCTTGACAGAGATATATGGAATTGTTAACATACGCAAAAGGAGATGAAGTCCTGAGCAGGAAGATTATATTCTAAAGTATCTCAGGCAGACATCTCTCTAATTCCCTGGAGTATAAGGAGGATGTAGAACAGAGTCAGATTTGCAAGATTCTACTACTATAGCCATTCTCAATAATAGTGGTTTCAGCTTTCTTGTGATTTCCTGGTCTGATATACCTAGATCAGAGAAGATGAAACTCTGCAATATCAAGAATGTGATTTTTCCTAAAAAAGTATTTGACCATATGCTAGACAAAATGTTGGGCTTCCCTTGTGCTTTGCTGTAGTTTGTTACATCAGATCGCAAGCACAGATGGAGCAATCTAGAAGCAATTTTCAAGAAAATCTTCCGCCTCCCAGGACTTGAGTACTTCATCAAAATTATTTGTTCTCTCTCCACTGGCCAGCTTCAAGTCATCTAAATGGTCCTTGTTGAAGTTTCCACAGGCGGCACACAGCTTCCCTCTGAGGCTCTCCTTGGCTGCCATTGTCACCATCCCATCAGGATGGAGATAAACTTGCACTTCAGAATCATGGTCAATAACAATTTTATCTTGAATTTTCCTCATGGACACAGGGCTGTTCTCATATGGCAGCTTTATATTCTGACCGTTTACCTGGAAAACATGATTGAGATAGGAAAACAGTTAGCAACCTGAAAACATCCCCGCATCCATTTTTAAATGTTTGTTTTCTTCCTTTGAATCTACTCAAATAGTCCTCAGCTTAATTTCAAAATCTTTTGCAAGAGATCAGATGTCTTGCAGACAATAGCTGATTAGAAAGAAAAGAAGATATTAGGTATCACCCCATTTTTTGCAAAAACATCTGCATACTTTTTTCATCAGGTGTCAACTCATTCGTTTATACCTGCTCCTGACTATTATTGTCTAGATTTGGAAGGTAAGCAATGGAAACTTGGTTAGCAATTGAAAGGGGTTTCCTTGAGTTGGAAAAACATGAAACTTTTATTTGGGGTTTTGCTGATTAGGATGATTTATCGTTATAGAAATGGCTAGTTTCTAATATTATGGAAAGATAAAAAGTTGAGGTTTAATGCCTTATTCTACTGCAACAGAGGGAGTCGGAAGTCAATATTTTTTTCTCTCTACCCTCCTCATTTTTCTTTCACCTTCTCCTCCCCACAGTCCTACTACTTGTTTTGTTTCTTTGTATTTTATTCTATAGCAAAATGTTTTTTAAAATAATTGAAAAGGGTTTCCCAGAGAATCTTACAACTGCCCCTTTGCTGAAATATCAAAGAGCGTTCCTGAACATGGCAGTGGCAAAAAATTTCTTTTATTCAGTTACTACTACCAAATTTAAAAGGGAATATTATTGTTTAAATATGTAAAGCTGATTAAGGGTAGAGTATGAATTGTCCCATTTGAATTCTCTATCCAGAATTTATGAAGGATTCTTCAAGGGGTGGGGTGGAGATGTGGGGAGTGAGAGAGAGACTTTGAAGAATTTATGTTGAAGGCTACTAAGTGTTCCATAACTTCTTGATTCGCTCTTGATTTTCACTTACCCAAAACCTTTCTCGGTTTATTATCTGAATGAAGCCACCTCGAAAGTAAAAGAAGACAGATTTTCCAACCACCATCTCCTTCGTATACACTTTTCCAACGCTCACTAACAGCCTGAACCATGAGGCAGAGTTCTGGTCACAAAGAGAAGCTATTTCGTAGACTCCACTCCAGGAATATCTCCCTCTGGCACCATCGAAAGAAGTGAACCGCGCTTGGGCAGTGAGTTGGCATTGAGTTTCCAGCGTCACGCAGCCACGCACGCCTACCCGAAGGGCACAGGTCTCTCCAAGCTGGCAGCTGCTTTCTTTGCACTGGAGGTGGCCTGCTGACTGGCAGGTGCATTTTTTTGTGCAGGCTTTCGAGTAAATGTGCTCGCCAATCTGTTGAGCAAAGTCCCAGAGTCAGTTACAATAAGAAAAGCATTCCCTCCCTCCCTCCATTCTTCCAATTTTTGAGTTTTGCCCCATTTTATGACATATTTTTTCACAGTTGTTAAGTGAATCACTGTAGTTGTTAAGTTAGTAACCCGGTTGTTAAGTGAATCTGGCTTGCCCATTGACTTGACTTGTCAAAATGTTGCAAAAAGTGATTGTGTGACCTCAGGACACTGTAACCGTCATAAATATGAACCAGTTGTCAAACATCTGAGTCTTGATCACATGACCAAGGGGAATGGTCACTAAATGAACTGTTGTAAGTCTGTAGTCTGTCAGGAATCACTCCTAGTCTCCATCCCATGAGAAATAGCCCCTTTCTGCTCTCAGCCACGTCAAGGGAGAGAGAAATTACCTTGAGGTAGGCTCCGCGATATGTGCAGCCACATTGCTTCATGGTTACACACTGAGATCCATCAAAGACATAGTCCTCATCACACTGACAGCCTTCAAAGCAGTTCTCTGAACACTGACTTGGACTAGATAAGGCAGCACAGGTGGAATCACAAGTTCTGGTACATGGCTCATAGTGGCTGTGGGACGGACAGGTAAGAGCTGTGGAAAGCAGAAGAAGCAAATAGATTAAAATGGCTAGGGAATTCCCGGAAGTGAAGTCCACATCTCCTAAAATTGCCCAAGTTGAGAAACACTGCACTAAGGAAGTGCTAAGGACTAGCAATCACATCTTCCAGGGGAGAAGAGTACAATCTAGAGAGGCATCTTGTCTCTCTGGAGCCAAAAATCAAAATGTGGCTGAGAACCTAACCAAAACAATTAGGCCCACAAACTACTAATCTTCCTTCCTCCTTCACTTGGGGACGAATGACATAACAAAGAACCTGAGTAAAATATTGAGAGATTATAAGCAAGTAAGCAATAAAGTTAAGGATTCTTGGAACAAGTACCCATGTTTTTTCAAAAATAAGACCCAGTCTTAATTTCTTTTGGGCTCCAAAATAAGAACTAGGTCTCATTTTGGGGAAATGGCTTGTTTCTTTGTCCATGTACTTGAAGAGTACATGGGAGGCCCACTTCTTCTGCTTCGTCGTGGCAGGGCAGGAGGTCTTGCGGCCATGACACCACAAGCAACCAGATGGAATGGGCAGCTGGGCAGTTGTGCAGATGCTTAAGAAGGCCTTGTTTTGGGGATAGGGCTTATATTGTGCACAGTAGCAAAAACCATGGTAGGGCTTATTTTTGGGATAGGTGTTATTTTTGGGGAAACACAGTAATTGCCGAAACAACTCTGGAATCTCTTTCAATCAGGATGCATCCATGGTTGGTTAAGCACTAGAGGATGTTAGGATTTAAATGGTTGTGAACTGGATAGACTCAGCCATGAATAAGAATAGTAAGGCAAGGCACAGGAAGATAGACGAAGACATTTGAGGCAGAGAGTTGGCTATTTATGGAAAGTAACTTTCTACAAACTTACGGCAGAAGGAAGAGCTTCTCCAGGCTCTAATGTTGGCACCAGTTGCCTGGCAAGCAGCTACGTAGGCTTGAAGACTTCGACAAAGGGACTCTTGAACCTCATTGGTTGTGCAGGCCTCATTCAAACAGTGTTCAAAATATTCTGCAGGGTCCACCAGTGAATGGCAGCCTGTGAATGGACCTGTCTTGGATGGGATCATTCCACAGAAGTTCTCAGCTTCATATTTTGTTTTCTGGGTTTTGTTGCAGATGGGACACCTGTCCCCACAGCCATCAGAACAAATTACACCATTCACTGGGACCTTCCAAGAAGCCACAAATTCTTCCACATTTTCAGTGAGTTTTCCATTAGGTAGCATGAAGTCATCCTTCGGATCTCCATTGAAGTTGCCAGCTAGGCCACACATATGACCCATGTAAGTACTGGGCACAGAAACCTGAATATATGAAGAAGTATCATAGAGGACTGTGAGGCCAAAGGTTGTATAGATAATGATGTTGTTCCCTTCTTGGGTGATCCAGAATTTCCCATCAGCTGCATTCATTGGCAGGGTATACAACTGTCCATCCACCTGTACCAAGAAAGAATAAAAATTTGGGATAAGTTCTGGTTTTACATGCATAGAATTTAATGCATGTTTCACATTGCTTCATAGCAGTAATTAATATTGTTTGTTTTCCTCTTCACAACTCTGGGAAAAGAATAAAAATTAGATTCAATTACGATCTTGCAGTCTGCATTAGCAAATCATCAAAGGTAGAAAGCATGCATTTAACTCCCAACCCCACCCTCATTTTTAAAAATCTTCTGAGATTAAGACCAAAATGTCACTACTGAATGTGAAACTTAGTTTTTCTGCTTGATTGTGCTGCATTAAACCCCTAATAAATTTAATGCACCTGTTTTATTAAAAGAAAAAGACAGAGATTTCTGCTTCCAGTCATTTGGGAGCCATCCCTGCAATATTTCCATGTTCTCTGAAGTTATACAAAGACCAAATAAAATGTGTGTGGGGGGAGGGGGTTGTAGCCCCTATTCTCCAAACAGTTTGCTAGCTCTAGGATTCAAAGCCTTTTCCCCAAGTTTGATAACGAAAACCCAAAAAATAAACTTCCTAGTGATAAGCTCTTTCACCTACCATGGCCTGCCACTTTCGTCCCCTCTGAAGGGTGATTGTGGAACCATGAATGAAGACCTTCAGATTCCGGATTAGAATTAAAGGACCATCACCAAGCTTCTCATTCTCTACCCACACAGTGAAGTTCTGGAGCTGAGGATTGTGCTGGCAGACTTGAGCTAAGGTGTAAGTACAGGAGCCGTAGAGTTCAAAATGTCTTCCATCAAAGGAAATTAAATGAGGGTCACCCACTGCAATGGCCTTTCCATAGCCTATGGGGTGGCAACCTTGAACGCCTTTTACAATCTTGCATTCCTCATTTTCTCCACAAGAGAACTTTTGACATTCTATGGTTGTGTTATCCTTGCAGATGCACTTTTTCTGGCAGGACGTGGTGGGATAAAACTCTTCTCCCAGTTTGTAGTATCGGCCTTGGTCAAAACATCCACAGTTTGCGTTTGAAACACACTGATCCCCACTGCGGATAGATCCAGAGTCACAAAAACATCCTTCCAGGCATGGAACATCACACTTCTGCGGTGAGATGAGGCTCTTGCATGTGGCTGGACAACCACTACCACAGAGCTCATAGTGGGTGTTAGGTGGGCAAGACATACCTGAAGAACAGAATAAAGAGAATGTTGCTTATCAAATTATCACAAAGAAGAGGGGGTTAAAGCAGAAGGCAAGATAAGATAAAATGGATGGAAACTACTTCAACACATCTAGGGGGCACCAAGTTGAGGAAGGATACTGTGATAAAAATGGGGCTCTTCATCAAATGACTCTCCCATTTCTATTACTGGATTTAGGCTCTCTTTCATCTCTTATGCCAGCTATTTTGTTTCCCCGAAAATAAGACATCCCCCAAAATATTGCAAAACAGCAACAGTCATGAGTTGACCATACTCACTGCCTCCTGCACCTCAAAAATAATAAGACCTCCCCAAAAATAAGGCCAAGTGCTTATTTCGGGGGGGGGGGTCAAAAGAAAACAAGACCCTGTCTTATTTTGGAGAAAACACGGTAAACTTTGAATGCAGGAGAGAAGACTTACTGCAGAAGGATGGTGATCTCCACTCCTCAACTTGGATGCCTTGAGCTTGACATGCTGTCACGTAGGAGCTGATGGCAATACAGAGGGCCTCATGGTTACCATGATATGCGCAGGTATCATAGACACAATCATCAAGATAAGACTGAGGATCAATGGCATCATGGCATTGCCTGAAAGGCCCACTCTTTCTTGTAAGAATCCCACAGTAGGATGGACCTTGGTAGGCTTGTTTATCAGCATCACTGCACACTGGGCAATTTTGGGTGCATCCAGAAGAGCAGCCAGGAATATCTTTCACCTTCCAGCTGTTTGCAAGTTGAATTTCATCCTCTGCTTGGGTTCCATCTTTCATGAGAAAGTCATCATTTTGATCTTCATTGGCATTACCACAAAGGCCACAGAGTGCATTGGCATAAGAGTCAGGAACGATGACCCTGGCATAGCTGTACCAGTCAAAGCTGACACGCAGATCAAAGTCTGTCTTGATGAAGCCATGAACGCCACTCTGGTAGATGCTCAGTTTATTTTCATAGGAGAAGGGCAGTTCCACAAAGATCCCATTGACCTGAATTAAAATATAGGAAAAAAAATAGTCAAGGCATTAACAATTATTTTAAACTAAAGAGTAGATTTGGTCTTATTAGATTTCAGACTCATCATCTCCCCTATTCCACTCCATGGGCTGTTTGACAAATAAGCAAAGTAAGAAATCTATTGCTATATAATAACAATAAATTTAGACAGAGAAAAAAAAAACCAAATGGAAAAGATGTAATTTAAATTTGCCCCTAGAAGATGAAACAATATAACAAATGAAATAAGTTGTAAAAATTACACAAAACAATTAAAACACTAGCTTGATAACTAAAATAATTTCTAGTTCTCCTGAAATTCTCTGAGCCAAAGAACAAATTCTGTATACATTTCTAAATACTATAGATCATAGCTAATCGTAGCTAAACCTCCATACAAGAACTAAGAAACATTGAGAACTTAACACCCATGAAGCTCTTATGCCTGAGAACCTGAAACTTGCAATGACCCTTTTTTTGTTTATTAATAGGACATTTGAATACCCCCTTGGATTAGTTTACATACCTGGATCTTTTCGGGAAACTCTTGGCTCATACTGATGGTAAAGTTGTAGATTTCCAGGGTCACCACTTTGGTGTAGGACACTGCCTTGTTGCCTCGGTGGTTATTCTCCACGGTGACCAAAAACGGAGTCAGAGAAGGATCCTGGGAGCAGAGCCCGGCCATTTGGTAAATGCAGGTTCCCATGAAATCGTATTTCTTCCCATCAAAGGTTGTATAGTGAGGGTCTCCGGTTCCTATGCAGGTCTTGTAACTGACAGCATGGCATCCCTGGACACCATTGACCACGCTGCATTTTGTCTTGCCCTTGCAAGAAGACTTTTGGCATACAGCCTTGCCTAATTTGGCATCACACTTGCAATGACTCTGGCAGTCTTCATCTCCCCAGAACTCTTCCCCTGCCTTATAGGTCACGCCTTGGTAAATGCAAAAAACACCCTGCGTGTCTAATGCAAAAGAAGAAAAAGATTCACATTGGTTCTGGATAATCAAAGGAGTAGCAGGCTTTCCTTGTGGGATTTTGAAAGAGAAGGCAAAAGAAAGTCCTTTTAAAGCTTTGGGAAGAGAGGAAAGCATCTTTATGCAGGAAACTCTGCATTGTGGGAGTAGAGTTGTGTTAGTTTATGAGAGGAAAAAAAATCAGAAGGAACCTATTTTATTAAAAGGCAGAAGCCTTTGTGAGCTGCACACCCTTCATCAGATGCAAAGAGCCACAAAAGCCAACACCTTGTAATAAAATTGGTTGGTTGGATAAGATGCTACATGACTGCACTTGTTCAGCTTAATTACTGAAAAATGATGAATAAGCTGTGGAAAAGTAATACAGGAATGGGAGGAAGGAAGAAAAATACTTTTACACTCAATGTTTCTTAACCTTGGCAGTTTGAAGATGTGTGGACTTCAACTCCCAGAATTCCCCAGCAATTTCTCGGAGTTGAAGTCCACACATATTCAAACCGCCAAAGTTGAGAAACATTGTCTTACCCACATAGCAAGAGGAGAAAAAGTTAGTACTTTCCATTTACTCCCCTATCTCTTATTTGCCAGTTAATAAAACATTATTTACAGAGTACAGGGAACCATGGAAGAAAAAAACAAGCCTATCCTGTAATATTTCTTTTTTCTATTCCTAAAGTTTTAGACGTATTACTTCACACTTTAAGGTTGGGTCGGTTGGTAGGGAAATAATGAAACCATGGATCATTTGGACTTTGGCTTATGACTTTGTTTCTACTGTTAGATTCTGTTATATTCAAGGATTTGGTTTTTTATTTTATTTCTGTTTTGGAAGTAACTCAGTGATTAGAGCAGCATTTAAGTCAAAATAAACAAAGATTCAAATGCAAGAGAAATGCAAATCAATTTCACATTTAATCTTGCTTAAAAACATTTGATTTATTATCAGTTTATTTTTCAATGAAATATCCGGACTTGCAGTCCGAGCAAGTCAAAATTTACTCCCATGTACATTTCATGAGATTTAATCATGGAAAGAGGATCCATACCATACAGGCCAAAGAAATCTTGCCCACAATGAATGGATTTGTAAGCAAAATGGGATGACCATATTATCTGCAATCTCCATCGATGTTGATGCTGTTTGGTTTTGGGCTCTGCTGCTTAACATGGATCTCGTTTGCTTTATATTTTGTGCTGCATCATCTTCCCTTCTGGATCTCAGATTTACATCACTCTTTTGTCTCCCCCCTCTGAGCTTCACTTACTTGCATCTCAGTGCTTTTGCTCAGACGAAATTTCCACTGGCTCCCTTAGCCAAGGTTACCCACACCAAAACATGCCCTGGATGACAAAGAATACAATCCTGCTATTTTCAAAGTACACACTGCATGTTATATTTAATGGATACACCTTTACATCTTGTAATCTGTCATGCCAAGTTTCTCAGCAAATGGCAATACTAAGATGAACGGATAAAGGAGATGGAGGGAGGGGGAGAAAGTGAAAGAGAGATAGCGAGAGAGAGTGTGTATTACTGTGTGTAAATCTTTGTTCCTTTTTTCCATAGAGTTAAAATTAAGGAGTTCTTTTTAATATGTAAGGATGTGAAGTGATTGTAGTCACCATGCTTATTGTCTCTGCATTCTCCTCCTGGTTAGCTGCAAATAGAATCTAGATCAACTTGGCTTGATTTCCGAATAGAGAAGTCAGTGGAAGATATAATGGATTGAATGTGGCCCCAGTTACATAAGAGCAATCTGAGTATCCAATAAAGCTTTAAACATTTAAACGTATATGAAGCCGAGGTGGCACAGTGGTTAGGGTGCAGTATTGCAGGCCACTTTAGCTGACTGTGATCTGCAGTTCAGCGGTTCAAATCTCACCGGCTCACGGTCGACTCAGCCTTCCATCCTTCTGAGGTGGGTGAAATGAGGACCCGGACTGTGGAGGCAAGTTGCTGACTCAATTTGCTAAAAAAATTTGTAAACCGCTTAGAGAGGGCTGAAAGCCCTATGAAGCGGTATATAAGTCTAATAAATAAATAAATAAATAAATAAATAACTAAATAAATAAATAAATAAATAAATACATAAATTCTAATAAGAACCAGCTTTAAAAGACAGATATTATTATCATCATCATCATCATCATCATCGCCGCCACCACCATCAATATATGAGGATACTTACCTGAAGAACAAAGAGCAGCAGTGCCGTAGCCATCAGATTTTCCACCTCCAAAGAGAAAAAGTCCAAATGGAGAGTTCTCGTGTTCCACTGATAGGGCACGATCTGTTATCTCCACATCTTCTTCAGCCCATGAATATTTGGTGCCTGGGATCTGTGTCCACCGGATCGTCCTGCCTTCCATTGTGATCCTATCAGATTCTGAGGATTTGGCTATAATCATGGCATGATTTATGAAGTTTTTCATTCCATAAATGCGGTATGAATTGCAATAGCATGTTATGGCAGGGATGTTCATGAGGAATGGGTCATAGTAATTGACTCCTCTTTTAGCACCAGTGAAAAAAAACACGACTTGGATTCTAGCATCAGCAGAGATAAAAAGTGGTTGAGAGGCCGGGATCTCAAGTTGAACCACTTCTCCAGCCACCAGAGTATGAGATTCGTTCCTGGAGCTGGATTGATATTTGAATAAAGTGTTCTCTGCAGAAACAATATATGCAATATCAAACTTTGTCTGGAAAGAAAGAGGAGGGACGATGAAGGTGGTTCCCCAGCTCTGAACAGGCAGGAGCTGCTCAACAACATGATCACAGGCTGTGAACTTGGAAACACAGGTATGTCCACTCAAGACAGCCACAGGTTTGGTCGATTCAATCCTGGTGCCTGATAAATCTTCTGTGCTTTGCAGCTGAATTGCTCCAAAGGCCTCGAGGTCAGTCATCAAGATGGACCCAGGACCATAAACCTTGCTTTTGTATGTCACAGTGCCTTTCAGGTGGATGGTCACTTTTGTGAAAACCTCATGGGCTATGATAGCAAATTCTTTTGTGCCACTTCCTGGAGGGGTGACCACATAATATAACTGTCCCAGCTGGTGGATGGGATAGGTGATTGTTCCCTCACTTGACAAAGGCAAGTAGTTGTAGGAGATGACAGAAATGTCTTGGTCAGCTTCGATCAGCACCGCCTTATTAAATTTGTCACTCCCCTCCATTTCTAAGGACTGTGGTAATTGAATGGAAATGACTCCTCCTTCGTTGATGGTTTTGTGCAGAATTGTAGTGCTTGTTGACACCTTAATATTTGTTACAAAATTATATCCAGAGATGTACAGCTCAAGCTTTTGAGTAGGTTCTCCATACTCGAGATTTTGCATGAAGGCAGTAACAAAACTCTTTCCCCGGGAACTTAAATGACAAGTTCCTGAAAAAAAAAAAAAGGTCTTGTAGGAGTGGATAGATCTACTTTTGTATGAAATTAGGTTACTTTCCTCTTTGGATTTGACTCTGTTAAACTTACCATTTCTATGTGGCCACCTCAGATGACCGACTGATATTAACAACTTGAGGATGATAGATAAAGACTGATCATAAAGATTCGGCTGAAGTAAAGCTTAATCATAATTACCACATGAGCATAGCCTATTTTGGGAAACTGGTATAATAAAAACGGTTTGCTTTTGCGGGACAATTGATCAAGCCTTTTTCTCATCCACTGCTCTAAAGCATCCTGGTGGTTCTTTAAAGGAGCAAGTATTATTTTTAAAAAATACATTTTTGGTCTGAATGGACTGCATAGTTGGACAGCAGTTTTTCTGAGTTCTCACAAGGAAGAAGTAAACTTCAGATCGCTCTTCACAATGCTGTGCTTTCTAAATGGATCAACAAATTTAAACCTGGATTATTAGTTTTTTAAGTGAAATTCTGGATCGAAAATGAGGGCCACTCGATATAAAATTTGTAATCCATACTGTTTGTGTGCGTCTGTGCGCACGCGTGCATGCATATGTATTTATGTATGAATGTATGTATGTATGTATGTATGTATGTATGGGATGCAGTGGTTCAGTGGCTAATACGCTGAGCTTGTCAATCAGAACGGTTGACAGTTTGGCAGTTTGAATCCCGAGTGCCGCGTAAAAGAGTGAGCTCCCATTACTTGTCCCAGCTTCTGCAACCTAAATGACAACTTCCTGAAACAAAGAAGGACTCTTAGGAGAGGATAGATCTACTTTTGTATTAAATTAGGATACTTCCCAACTTTATTCTTGTTTCTGGTTGTCAGAAAGTCAAGAATAAAGCCAGGTACATAAGAACCATCGGCAACTTCAGATATCTAACCCCTAGGTGAAAATGTTACCGTTTTATCACACCATCACCCGCTTCTCCCCCTTCTATATTTAAAGAAATATATCAATCACATCGACTTTGGTGACAGTGCAACACCTCCCTCTATGCCCATGTGACCTTCAGACAGGACAAAATGCCACACTATGGCCCCTGAGCATCTTTTACTAATTGGTATCATAGGTTTAAGCCAATATGCACATTTCACCTTTTCCCCTTGCTTGGGATTGTCTTCCCTGTGGATAAATATCCTGACAATCGTATTTTGAGATAACTCTGAACCATTAAGAACCACTTTCAGCCACCGTTCTGAAATAGCTGACTGAGGAATTCTGGGAGTTGAAGTCCACCCTGTCTTGGGCTATAGTCCTCAAGCTACAATTATCTTTCCCCAAGGATACTTAGCCAGTGAACATAAAGGAATGAATACTTACCCTTAACACAGGTCAGCACTCCTTCTTGAAGGCGGCAGGTTTCATCAGCAGCACAAGAGTGGGCCTCACATAGGAGCCCTTTACCGGGGACACAAGTACATTTTTCCTGGCAGGTATTCTGCAGAACAGTCTCATGGGGCTGGTAGGAAGAAACAGAGATTTTCTGAATTACAATATAGACATATATTGACTTTGGGATATAAATTTTATTTAATTATATTATTTATTTGAATTTATTGAATGGCATGGGGGCCTAGAGGTAGAGTTCTTGCCTCACAGTCATGAGGCTCTGAGTTCAATTCTAGGTGGCAGCAGATATTCCTCTCTTATTTTCTTATTATTATTTTCTATGAGTTCTTTTAGCTTTTAAAAAGGGGACATTTTTGCAAAATGTCATAAGAGAAAAAAATGTGTCTGAATTTCTAATTTCCCTATAAATTCCTTTAGATGCTGTCAATTTAGAAGAAATATTCAGGGGAATAATCACCAGTAGGTACGTATATGAAGAAAATAATACTTTAGACACTTCTTCAGAATTTGACATAACCATTTCTGGTTTTAAGCTACTCTGAATCATTTAAAACATCAGCCATATAACATAATACTGAAAATACTTCTTTTTCTGAAAGAAGAAACTGAACTTGTGAATTCAATTCTAGGTAGCAGAAGATATTCCTCTCTTATTTCCTTATTATTATTTTCTTTGAGTTCATTTATGACCTTAGATTCTAAAAAGGTGACCTCTTCGCAAAAATCCCCAATAGAATGGATATCGGATTTTCATATTTCCCAATAGATTCATTTAGACATTGTCAATTTAGAAGAAATATTCAGGGGAATAATCACCAGTAGGTACGTATATGAAGAAAATAATACTTTAGACACTTCTTCAGAATTTGACATAACCATTTCTGGTTTTAAGCTACTCTGAATCATTTAAAACATCAGCCATATAACATAATACTGAAAATACTTCTTTTTCTGAAAGAAGAAACTGAACTTGTGAATTCAATTCTAGGTAGCAGAAGATATTCCTCTCTTATTTCCTTATTATTATTTTCTTTGAGTTCATTTATGACCTTAGATTCTAAAAAGGTGACCTCTTCGCAAAAATCCCCAATAGAATGGATATCGGATTTTCATATTTCCCAATAGATTCATTTAGACATTGTCAATTTAGAAGGAATATCCATGGAAATAATCACCAGTAGTATAGCAGGAAAAAGAATGTTTTAGATACTTATTCAGTGTTTGATGGAAATATTTGTGGTTTTAAGTCATACTGCACAATTTAAAACCTCAACTGTATAACATAATACTGAAAGAATAAACTGAAAGGAAGTTCACCAGTAAGAATTTTTTTAAAAAATGATCAAGAAAAACCATATGTTTCCATATACATGCACATATATCTCTGGTACTGGATGAAGGTAGCCTGCATGTAGTCCTCGACTTAAAACCATTTCTTTAGTGATTATTCAAATATACAACAGCATTAGAAAAAAAGGGCCTCCTGACCTGTTTTCAAACTTATGACTGTTGCAGCATATTCATAATTGTGGCCTCCCCATGGTCACATGATCAAAATTTGTGCACTTATTAAATGGTATAAAAGAAGCATTCTCCCTTGATTATCATTTGTAACCTTCCCAGCTGGCATCTGGCAAAGAAAGTCAATGGGGGAAGCCAAATTTTCCTAGTGATGCCATGCTTCACTTAACCAATGTGGCCAAACAGGTTGCAAAATAGGCACAAGTCCCATAACAACTGCCATCACTTAGCAGCAGAAATTGTCTTTGTAAGGTGAAGACTATCTATATATTTGCTAACCTCATAGTCGTGTCCATCTTGGGAACAGCCACAGGTTTCCACAGAAACACAGGAAAGGCCATCAAAGAAGAAGCCGGCATCGCACTGGCATCCTTTTACACAGGTGTCCGGGCATGGATCAGGGTTATTGATCTTGGCACAACTAGTGGGGCACAGGTTGGCACAGACCCGGTAGTGGCTATTGACTGGGCAGCTTGGAACTACATTGGAAAAAGTAAATATTGATACGGTACATATTAGTTGACATTTCGTGGGTGTTACTCAAGGCAGAGGAAAATGGAATGAAGTGGACATAGATACCCATTGAATGTACTGCTCAGATGCGCCATAGGATTCCCTTTAAGGATCTGAGACACACTTTATATTTTTATTACGAAGGGTTTTTTTACACTGAGATTTCAATATCAGTTTTCAATGTCAGCAGACATGAGCTTTGTCCCGCCTTAGAAGCAGCTCTGGACCTATGAGCTGAGCTGGCTTTGAAAGCTGATTTGATTTTTGGTTGGAAACACCCTCACACTTTCCAATCAGTCATTCCATTTCTCAGCAAGAAACCCCACATAGTGTAATGTACCTCATATGAATGGCAACAGGAGAGCCTTTAGTGATTTATCTCATGCACTTTTTTAGTAGACTGAAAGTTAAAGAATTTTCATTACTTCAGGATCTGGGGGGAATGAGATCAGAGTATTCATGTGAAGCAATTGTCCCTGCATTCTCACAATAGCCAGAGGGAAGGGGTGGAATGGGTGAGAGGGATTTTTGAGAAGAGAAACTTGCAGGTGGAATTATAAACCCCAAAGTGATCCCTGATAAAGATGAACCACCTGTGTTTCCATTCAAATCTAATAACAACGTAAATAGCTTCATCAATTTATGAGGATACTTACCTGAAGAACAAAGAGCAGCAGTGCCGTAGCCATCAGCTTTACCACCTCCGAAGACGAAAAGTCCAAATGGAGAGTTCTCGTGTTCCACTGACAGGGCACGATCTGTTATCTCCACATCTTCTTCAGCCCATGAATATTTGGTGCCTGGGATCTGTGTCCACCAGATCGTCCTGCCTTCCATTGTGATCCTACCAGATTCTGAGGATTTGCCTAGAATCATGGCATGATTAGTAAAGTCCTTCATTCCATAAATGCGGTATGAATTGCAATAACATGTTATGGCAGGGATGTTCATGAGGAAAGGGTCATAGGAATCGTCTCCTCTTTTAGCACCAGTGAAAAAAAACAAGACTTGGATTCTAGCATCAGCAGAGATAAAAAGTGGTTGAGAGGCCGGGATCTCAAGTTGAACGACTTCTCCAGCCACCAGAGTACGAGATTCTTTCCTGGAGCTGGATTGATATTTGAGTAAAGTGTTCTCTGCAGAAACAATATACGCAATATCAAATTTTGTCTGGAAAGGAACAGGAGGGACGATGAATGTGGTTCCCCAGCTCTGAACTGGCAGGAGCTGCTCAACAACATGATCACAGGCTGTGAACTTGGAAACACAGGTATTTCCACTCAAGACAGCCACAGGTTTGGTCGATTCAATCCTGGTGCCTGATAAATCTTCTGTGCTTTGCAGCTGAATTGCTTCAAAGGCCTCGAGGTCAGTCATCAAGATGGACCCAGGACCATAAACCTTGCTTTTGTATGTCACAGTGCCTTTCAGGTGGATGGTCACTTTTGTGAGAACCTCATGGGCTATGATAGCGAATTCTTTTGTGCCACTTCCTGTGGGGGTGACCACATAATATAACTGTCCCAGCTGCTGGATGGGATAGGTAATTGTTCCCTCACTTGTAAAAGGCAAGTAATTGTAGGAGATGACAGAAATGTCTTGGTCAGCTTCAATCAGCACCATCTTATTAAATTTGTCACTCCCCACCATTGCTAAGGACTGTGGTAATTGAATGGAAATGACTCCTCCTTCGTTGATGGTTTTGTGCAGAATTGTAGTGCTTGTTGACACTGTAATATTTGTCACAAAATTATATCCAGAGATGTACAGCTCAAGCTTTTGAGTAGCTTGTCCAGGATTGAGATTTTGCATGAAGGCAGTAACAAAACTCTTCCCCCGGGAACTTAAATGACAAGTTCCTGAAAAAAAAGAAAAAAGAAGGTCTTATAGGAGTGGATAGATCTACTTTTGTATTAAATTAGGTTACTTTCCTCTTTCGATTTGGGTCTGTTAAACTTACCATTTCTATGTGGCCACCTCAGATGACCGACTGATCCTAACAACTTGAGGATGATAGATAAAGACTGATCATAAAGATTCGGCTGAAGTAAAGCTTAATCATAATTCCCACATGAGCATAGCCTATTTTGGGAAACTGGTATAATAAAAACGGTTTGCTTTTGCGGGACAATTGATCAAGTCTTCCTCCCATCCACTGCTCTAAAGCATCCTGGTGGTTCTTTAAAGGAGCAAGTATAATTTTAAAAAAATACATTTTTGGTCTGAATGGACTGCATGGTTGGACAGCAGTTTTTTTGAGTTCGCACAAGGAAGAAGTAAACTTCAGATCGCTCTTCACAATGCTGTGCTTTCTAAATGGATCAACAAATTTAAACCTGGATTATTAGTTTTTTAAGTGAAATTCTGGATCGAAAATGAGGGCCACTCGATATAAAATTTGTAATCCATACTCTTTGTGTGCGTCTGTGCGCACGCGTGCAGGCATATGTATTTATGTATGAATGTATGTATGTATGTATGTATGGGATGCAGTGGTTCAGTGGCTAATATGCTGAGCTTGTCAATCAGAACGGTTGACAGTTTGGCAGTTTGAATCCCGAGTGCCGCGTAAAAGAGTGAGCTCCCATTACTTGTCCCAGCTTCTGCAACCTAAATGACAACTTCCTGAAACAAAGAAGGACACTTACGAGAGGATAGATCTACTTTTCTATTAAATTAGGATACTTCCCAACTTTATTCTTGTTTCTGGTTGTCAGAAAGTCAAGAATAAAGCCAGGTACATAAGAACCATCGGCAACTTCAGATATCTAACCCCTAGGTGAAAATGTTACCGTTTTATCACACCATCACCCGCTTCTCCCCCTTCTATATTTAAAGAAATATATCAATCACATCGACTTTGGTGACAGTGCAACACCTCCCTCTATGCCCATGTGACCTTCAGACAGGACAAAATGCCACACTATGGCCCCTGAGCATCTTTTACTAATTGGTATCATAGGTTTAAGCCAATATGCACATTTCACCTTTTCCCCTTGCTTGGGATTGTCTTCCCTGTGGATAAATATCCTGACAATCGTATTTTGAGATAACTCTGAACCATTAAGAACCACTTTCAGCCACCGTTCTGAAATAGCTGACTGAGGAATTCTGGGAGTTGAAGTCCACCCTGTCTTGGGCTATAGTCCTCAAGCTACAATTATCTTTCCCCAAGGATACTTAGCCAGTGAACATAAAGGAATGAATACTTACCCTTAACACAGGTCAGCACTCCTTCTTGAAGGCGGCAGGTTTCATCAGCGGCACAAGAGTGGGCCTCACATAGGAGCCCTTTACCGGGGACACAAGTACATTTTTCCTGGCAGGTATTCTGCAGAACAGTCTCATGGGGCTGGTAGGAAGAAACAGAGATTTTCTGAATTACAATATAGACATATATTGACTTTGGGATATAAATTTTATTTAATTATATTATTTATTTGAATTTATTGAATGGCATGGGGGCCTAGAGGTAGAGTTCTTGCCTCACAGTCATGAGGCTCTGAGTTCAATTCTAGGTGGCAGCAGATATTCCTCTCTTATTTTCTTATTATTATTTTCTATGAGTTCTTTTAGCTTTTAAAAAGGGGACATTTTTGCAAAATGTCATAAGAGAAAAAAATGTGTCTGAATTTCTAATTTCCCAATAAATTCCTTTAGGTGCTGTCAATTTAGAAGAAATATTCAGGGGAATAATCACCAGTAGGTACGTATATGAAGAAAATAATACTTTAGACACTTCTTCAGAATTTGACATAACCATTTCTGGTTTTAAGCTACTCTGAATCATTTAAAACATCAGCCATATAACATAATACTGAAAATACTTCTTTTTCTGAAAGAAGAAACTGAACTTGTGAATTCAATTCTAGGTAGCAGAAGATATTCCTCTCTTATTTCCTTATTATTATTTTCTTTGAGTTCATTTATGACCTTAGATTCTAAAAAGGTGACCTCTTCGCAAAAATCCCCAATAGAATGGATATCGGATTTTCATATTTCCCAATAGATTCATTTAGACATTGTCAATTTAGAAGGAATATCCATGGAAATAATCACCAGTAGTATAGCAGGAAAAAGAATGTTTTAGATACTTATTCAGTGTTTGATGGAAATATTTGTGGTTTTAAGTCATACTGCACAATTTAAAACCTCAACTGTATAACACAATACTGAAAGAATAAACTGAAAGGAAGTTCACCAGTAAGAATTTTTTAAAAAATGATCAAGAAAAACCATATGTTTCCACATACATGCACATATATCTCTGGTACTGGATGAAGGTAGCCTGCATGTAGTCCTCGACTTAAAACCATTTCTTTAGTGATTATTCAAATATACAACAGCATTAGAAAAAAAGGGCCTCCTGACCTGTTTTCAAACTTATGACTGTTGCAGCATATTCATAATTGTGGCCTCCCCATGGTCACATGATCAAAATTTGAGCCCTTAGCAACTGGTATAAAAGAAGCATTCTCCCTTGATTATCATTTGTAACCTTCCCAGCTGGCAGCTGACAAGCAAAGTCAATGGGGGAAGCCAGATTTTCTTAATGATGCCATGCTTCACTTATCCAATGTGGCCAAACAGGTTGCAAAATAGGCACAAGTCCCATAACAACCGTCCTCACTTAGCAGCAGAAAATGTGTTTATAAGGTGAAGACTATCTATATATTTTCTAACCTCATAGTCGTGTCCATCTTGGGAACAGCCACAGGTTTCCACAGAAACACAGGAAAGGCCATCAAAGAAGAAGCCGGCATCGCACTGGCATCCTTTTGCACAGGTGTCCGGGCATGGATCAGGGTTATTGATCTTGGCACAACTAGTGGGGCACAGGTTGGCACAGACCCTGTGGTGGCTATTGACTGGGCAGCTTGGAACTACATTGGAAAAAATAAATATTGATACGGTACATATTAGTTGACATTTCTTGGGTGTTACTCAAGGCAGAGGAAAATGGAATGAAGTGGACATAGCTACCCATTGATTGTACTGCTCGGATGCTCCATAGGATTCCCTTTAGGGATCTGAGACACATTTTATATTTTCATTACGAAGGGTTTTTTTGCACTGAGATTTCAATATCAGTTTTCAATGTCAGCAGACATGAGCTTTGTCCTACCTTAGAAGCACCTCTGGACCTATGAGCTGAGCTGGCTTTGAAAGCTGAGTTGATTTATGGTTGGAAACACCCTCACATTTTCCAATCAGTCATTCCAGTTCTCAACAAGAAACCACACATAGTATAATGCACTTCATATGAATGGCAACAGGAGAGCCTTTAGTGATTTATCTCATGCACTTTTTTAGTAGACTGAAAGTTAAAGAATTTTCATTACTTCAGGATCTGGGGGGAATGGGATCAGAATATTCATGTGAAGCAATGGTCCCTGCATTCTCACAACAGCCAGAGGGAAGGGGTGGAATGGGTGAGAGGGATCTTTGAGAAGAGAAACTTGCAGGCGGAATTATAGACCCCAAAGTGATCCCTTATAAAGATGAACCACCTGTGTTTCCATTCAAATCTAATAACAACGTAAATAGCTTCATCAATTTATGAGGATACTTACCTGAAGAACAAAGAGCAGCAGTGCCGTAGCCATCAGATTTACCACCTCCAAAGAGAAAAAGTCCAAATGGAGAGTTCTCGTGTTCCACTGACAGGGCATGATCTGTTACCTCCACATCTTCTTCAGCCCATGAATATTTGGAGTCTGGGATCTGTGTCCACCGGATCGTCCTGCCTTCCATTGTGATCCTACCAGATTCTGAGGATTTGGCTATAATCATGGCATGATTAGTAAAGTTTTTCATTCCATAAATGCGGTATGAATTGCAATAGCATGTTATGGCAGGGATGTTCATGAGGAAAGAGTTATAGTAATTGTCTCCTCTTTTGGCACCAGTGAAAAAAAACACAACTTGGATTCTAGCATCAGCAGAGATAAAAAGTGGTTGAGAGGCCGGGATCTCAAGTTGAACCACTTCTCCAGCCACCAGAGTACGAGATTCTTTCCTGGAGCTGGATTGATATTTGAGTAAAGTGTTCTCTGCAGAAACAATATACGCAATATCAAATTTTGTCTGGAAAGAAAGAGGAGGGACGATGAAGGTGGTTCCCCAGCTCTGAACAGGCAGGAGCTGCTCAACAACATGATCACAGGCTGTGAACTTGGAAACACAGGTATGTCCACTCAAGACAGCCACAGGTTTGGTCGATTCAATCCTGGTGCCTGATAAATCTTCTTTGCTTTGTAGCTGAATTGCTTCAAAAGCCTCGAGGTCAGTCATCAAGATGGACCCAGGGCCATAAACCTTGCTTTTGTATGTCACAGTGCCTTTCAGGTGGATGGTCACTGTTGTGAGAACATCATGGGCTATGATAGCAAATTCTTTTATGCCACTTCCTGTGGGGGTGACCACATAATATAACTGTCCCAGCTGCTGGATGGGATAGGTGATTGTTCCCTCACTTGTTTTAGGCAAGTAGTTGTAGGAGATGACAGAAATGTCTTGGTCAGCTTCGATCAGCACCGCCTTATTAAATTTGTCACTCCCCACCATCGCTAAGGACTGTGGTAATGGAATGGAAATGACTTCTCCTTCATTGATGGTTTTGTGCAGTGTTGTATTGCTTGTTGACACCTTAATATTTGTCACAAAATTATAACCAGAGATGTACAGCTCAAGCTTTTGAGTAGCTTGTCCAGGATCATGATTTTGCATGAAGGCAGTAACAAAACTCTTCCCCCGGGAACTTAAATGACAAGTTCCTGAAAAAAAAAAAAAAAAGAAGGTCTTGTAGGAGTGGATAGATCTACTTTTGTATTAAATTAGGATACTTTCCTCGTTGGATTTGGCTCTGTTAAACTTACCATTTCTATGTGGCCACCTCAGATGACCGACTGATCCTAACAACTTGAGGATGATAGATAAAGACTGATCATAAAGATTCGGCTGAAGTAAAGCTTAATCATAATTACCACATGAGCATAGCCTATTTTGGGAAACTGGTATAATAAAAAGGGTTTGCTTTTGCGGGACAATTGATCAAGTCTTCCTCCCATCCACTGCTCTAAAGCATCCTGGTGGTTCTTTAAAGGAGCAAGTATTATTTTTAAAAAATACATTTTTGGTCTGAATGGACTGCATAGTTGGACAGCAGTTTTTCTGAGTTCTCACAAGGAAGAAGTAAACTTCAGATCGCTCTTCACAATGCTGTGCTTTCTAAATGGATCAACAAATTTAAACCTGGATTATTAGTTTTTTAAGTGAAATTCTGGATCGAAAATGAGGGCCACTCGATATAAAATTTGTAATCCATACTGTTTGTGTGCGTCTGTCCGCACGCGTGCATGCATATGTATTTATGTATGAATGTATGTATGTATGAATGTATGTATGTATGAATGTATGTATGTATGTATGTATGGGATGCAGTGGTTCAGTGGTTAATACGCTGAGCTTGTCAATCAGAACGGTTGACAGTTTGGCAGTTTGAATCCCGAGTGCCGCGTAAAATAGTGAGCTCCCATTACTTGTCCCAGCTTCTGCAACCTAAATGACAACTTCCTGAAACAAAGAAGGACTCTTAGGAGAGGATAGATCTACTTTTGTATTAAATTAGGATACTTCCCAACTTTATTCTTGTTTCTGGTTGTCAGAAAGTCAAGAATAAAGCCAGGTACATAAGAACCATCGGCAACTTCAGATATCTAACCCCTAGGTGAAAATGTTACCGTTTTATCACACCATCACCCGCTTCTCCCCCTTCTATATTTAAAGAAATATATCAATCACATCGACTTTGGTGACAGTGCAACACCTTCCTCTATGCCCATGTCACCTTCAGAAAGGACAAAATGCCACACTATGGCCCCTGACCATCTTTTACTGATTGGTATCATTGGTTTAAGCCAATATCCACATTTCACCTTTTCCCCTTGGTTGGGATTGTCTTCCCTGTGGATAAATATCCTGACAATCGTATTTTGAGATAACTCTGAACCATTAAGAACCCCTTTCAGCCACCGTTCTGAAATAGCTGACTGAGGAATTCTGGGAGTTGAAGTCTACCCTGTCTTGGGCTATAGTCCTCAAGCTACAATTATCTTTCCCCAAGGATACTTAGCCAGTGAACATAAAGGAATGAATACTTACCCTTAACACAGGTCAGGACTCCTTCTTGAAGGCGGCAGGTTTCATCAGCGGCACAAGAGTGGGCCTCACATAGGAGCCCTTTACCAGGGACACAAGTACATTTTTCCTGGCAGGTATTCAGCAGAACAGTCTCATGGGGCTGGTAGGAAGAAACAGAGATTTTCAGAATTACAATATAGACATATATTGACTTTGGGAGAGAAACTATATTTAATTATATTATTTATTTGAATTTATTGAATGGCATGGGAGCCTAGAGGTAGAGTTCTTGCCTCACAGTCATGAGGCTCTGAGTTCAATTCTAGGTAGCAGCAGATATTCCTCTCTTATTTTCTTATTATTTTCTTTGAGTTCTTTTAGCTTTTAAAAAGGGGACATTTTTGCAAAATGTCATAAGAGAAAAAAATGTGTCTGAATTTCTAATTTCCCTATAAATTCCTTTAGATGCTGTCAATTTAGAAGAAATATTCAGGGGAATAATCACCAGTAGGTACGTATATGAAGAAAATAATACTTTAGACACTTCTTCAGAATTTGACATAACCATTTCTGGTTATAAGCTACTCTGAATCATTTAAAACATCAGCCACATAACATAATACTGAAAATACTTATTTTTCTGAAAGAAGAAACTGAACTTGTGAATTCAATTCTAGGTAGCAGAAGATATTCCTCTCTTATTTCCTTATTATTATTTTCTTTGAGTTCATTTATGACCTTAGATTCTAAAAAGGTGACCTCTTCGCAAAAATCCCCAATAGAATGGATATTGGATTTTCATATTTCCCAATAGATTCATTTAGACATTGTCAATTTAGAAGGAATATCCATGGAAATAATCACCAGTAGTATAGCAGGAAAAAGAATGTTTTAGATATTTATTCAGTGTTTGATGGAAATATTTGTGGTTTTAAGTCATACTGCACAATTTAAAACCTCAACTGTATAACATAATACTGAAAGAATAAACTGAAAAGAAGTTCACCAGTAAGAATTTTTAAAAAAAATGATCAAGAAAAATCATATGTTTCCATATAAATGCACATATATCTCTGGTACTGGATGAAGGTAGCCTGCATGTAGTCCTCGACTTAAAACCATTTGCTTAGTGATTATTCAAATATACAACAGCATTAGAAAAAAGGAACTCCTAACCTGTTTTCAAACTTATGACTGTTGCAGCATATTCATAATTGTGGCCTCCCCATGGTCACATGATCAAAATTTGTGCACTTAGTAAATGGTATAAAAGAAGAATTCTCCCTTGATTATCATTTGTAACCTTCCCAGCTGGCAGCTGACAAGCAAAGTCAATGGGGGAAGCCAGATTTTCTTAATGATGCCATGCTTCACTTATCCAATGTGGCCAAACAGGTTGCAAAATAGGCACAAGTCCCATAACAACCGTCCTCACTTAGCAGCAGAAAATGTGTTTATAAGGTGAAGACTATCTATATATTTTCTAACCTCATAGTCGTGTCCATCTTGGGAACAGCCACAGGTTTCCACAGAAACACAGGAAAGGCCATCAAAGAAGAAGCCGGCATCGCACTGGCATCCTTTTGCACAGGTGTCCGGGCATGGATCAGGGTTATTGATCTTGGCACAACTAGTGGGGCACAGGTTGGCACAGACCCGGTAGTGGCTATTGACTGGGCAGCTTGGAACTACATTGGAAATAAAATATATTGATACGGTACATATTAGTTGACATTTCTTGGGTGTTACTCAAGGCAGAGGAAAATGGAATGAAGTGGACGTAGCTACCCATTGATTGTACTGCTCAGATGCTCCATAGGATTCCCTTTAAGGATCTGGGACACATTTTATAGTTTTATTACAAAGAGTTTTTTTACACTGAAATTTCAATATCCCTTTTCAATGCAGACATGAGCTTTGTCCCGCCTTAGAAGCAGCTCTGGACCTATGAACGGAGCTGGCTTTGAAAGCTGATTTGATTTTTGGATGGAAACACCTTCCACACTTTCCAATCAGTCATTCCAGTTCTCAACAAGAAACCACACATAGTGTAATGTACCTCATATGAATGGCAACAGGAGAGCCTTTAGTGATTTATCTCATACAGTTTTTTAGTAGACTGAAAGTTAAAGAATTTTCATTACTTCAGGATCTGGGGGAAATGGGATCAGAGTATTCAGGTGAAGCAATGGTCCCTGAATTCTCACAACAGCCAGAGGGAAGGGGTGGAATGGGTGAGAGAGATCTTTGAGAAGAGAAACTTGCAGGCGGAATTATAGACCCCAAAGTGATCCCTGATAAAGATGAATCACCTGTGTTTCCATTCAAATCTAATAACAACGTAAATAGCTTCATCAATTTATGAGGATACTTACCTGAAGAACAAAGAGCAGCAGTGCCGTAGCCATCATATTTACCACCTCCAAAGAGAAAAAGTCCAAATGGAGTGTTCTCGTGTTCCACTGACAGGGCACGATCTGTTACCTCCACATCTTCTTCAGCCCATGAATATTTGGTGCCTGGGATCTGTGTCCACCGGATCGTCCTGCCTTCCATTGTGATCCTACCAGATTCTGAGGATTTGGCTGTAATCATGGCATGATTTGTGAAGTTCTTCATTCCATAAATGTGGTACGAATTGCAATAGCATGTTATGGCAGGGATGTTCATGAGGAAAGGGTCATAGGAATCGTCTCCTCTTTTGGCACCAGTGAAAAAAAACACGACTTGGATTCTAGCATCAGCAGAGATAAAAAGTGGTTGAGAGGCCGGGATTTCAAGTTGAACCACTTCTCCAGCCACCAGAGTACGAGATTCTTTCTTGGAGCTGGATTGATATTTGAGTAAAGTGTTCTCTGCAGAAACAATATACGCAATATCAAATTTTGTCTGGAAAGAAAGAGGAGGGACGATGAAGGTGGTTCCCCAGCTCTGAACAGGCAGGAGCTGCTCAACAACATGATCACAGGCTGTGAACTTGGAAACACAGGTATGTCCACTCAAGACAGCCACAGGTTTGGTCGATTCAATCCTGGTGCCTGATAAATCTTCTGTGCTTTGCAACTGAATTGCTTCAAAGGCCTCGAGGTCAGTCATCAAGATGGACCCAGGACCATAAACCTTGCTTTTGTATGTCACAGTGCCTTTCAGGTGGATGGTCAATTTTGTGAGAACCTCATGGGCTATGATAGCGAATTCTTTTGTGCCATTTCTTATGGGGGTGACCACATAATATAACTGTCCCAGCTGGTGGGTGGGATATGTGATTGTTCCCTCACTTGTAAAAGGCAAGTAATTGTAGGAGATGACAGAAATGTCTTGGTCAGCTTCGATCAGCACCGCCTTATTAAATTTTTCACTCCCCGCCATTGCTAAGGACTGTGGTAATGGAATGGAAATGACTTCTCCTTCATTGATGGTTTTGTGCAGTATTGTATTGCTTGTTGAAACTGTAATATTTGTCACAAAATTATATCCAGAGATGTACAGCTCAAGCTTTTGAGTAGCTTGCTTATTATTTTGATTTTGCATGAAGGCAGTAACAAAACTCTTCCCCCGGGAACTTAAATGACATGTTCCTGAAAAGAAAGAAGGACTCTTAGGAGAGGATAGATCTCGTCATACATTAAATTAGGATATTTCCCCATCCGTATTCTTGTTTCTGGTTGTGAGAAAGTCAAGAATAAAGTCAGGAAATAAGAGCCATTGGCAACTTCAGATATCTAAACCCAGGTAACAATTTTACCCTTTCATCACACTATCACTAAGGTGACCAGATGTCCCGCTTTTGGCGGGACAGTCACGATATTTAATATTTATCCTGCGTCCCGCAGCGTTTTTAAAAAGTCCCGATTTTTGTAGAAAGGGTGCCCCTCCCCTTTTTTGGCTCCACCACGTGGCTTCGTCTTGCAAATATTTTCACTCATTTTTCCAGGTCTATCTTTGTCTATAGACTAGTGGCTGTGCGCCGGGAGGGCAGCCTGTGGGACTGGGGGCTGCGTGGTGGCTGCGCACTGCCGAACACTAGCAAGAGTCATGGGGCAGGCTGGCAGAGTAGCCTCTCACGCAGCTCGCCTCGCCGCCCGATGGAGGCTGCCTGGCTGCTTTTCCTCCACCCTCACTTTTTTCCTCCCCTTCCTCCTCGCTGCGATCTGGATGCCCGACGTGCCTTCCTTTCCTCCGCATTCGGCCCTTTTGTGCAGAGCCTCAAGATTATGAGCAATGCGGGGTTGCTACGCTAAGGGCGCCCGGTCCCAACTGGGAACTGCTGCTGCTGCTGCTGCTGCTGCTGCCGCTGCAGGGAGCCAGTGGCACCCGATCCCTGCATCAGTGGCTGGCTCTGCTCCTGGCCGCGGGCCCCTGCTGCATCCAGAGCATCTTCATCAGCAAGTGGGTTGCCCGCCTGGCTCACTGCCGCTGCCTCTCCATGGCCGGGTCATCCCAAGCATGCATGACCCGGAGGTCCCCGCGCCTAGCTGCATTGCACACACACATGGGCATTTAAAAAAAAATCCCGATCAACCCGATCGCTCCGTCTCTTCCCGCCTGGACACCTGCCGCCCAGGAGCCACCCGAAGCCTTCCCAGGGCGAATCGGCGGCAGTGCAGCTGGTGGTGGGGAGGAAGGCTTTGGGCAGCTCCTGGGTGGTGGATGTTCGGGCGGGAAGAGCTGGCGAGGGGGTTGCGGTGGCATTTTCGGCGGCGGAGCAGAGGTGCAGCAGTGCTAGCAGCCGGGCACCTCCATCGGGCAAATGGAGATTAAAAGTGGGGCAGCTGCTAGGGCTTCAGCTGCTTCTAGCTCCCGCGCCACTTGTTGGCTGCCCTTCGCTGCCCTTGCATTGGAGACGGGCGGGATGCAGGCATTTGCAGAGGATCTGGAACCTTTAAAAAAACGAGTGATTGGGTTGATCGGGATTTTTTTTTAAATGCCCATGTGTGTGTGCAATGCAGCTAGGCGCGGGGACCTCCGGGTCATGCATGCTTGGGATGACCCGGCCATGGAGAGGCAGCGGCAGTGAGCCAGGCGGGCAACCCACTTGCTGATGAAGATGCTCTGGATGCAGCAGGGGCCCGCGGCCAGGAGCAGAGCCAGCCACTGATGCAGGGATCAGGTGCCACTGGCTCCCTGCAGCGGCAGCAGCAGCAGCAGCAGCAGCAACAACCATGCTGCCCGGGGTGGGTGTGTTCGGCACCAGACTGACCGCCTGGGTCATCATCCCACTTCTAAAGGATGAGGGCTTCGCTGTCAAGGCACTCTGGGGCCCCACTCAGGAAGAGGCAGAAGAACTGGACAAGGAGATGAGCGTCCCCTTCTACACCAGCTGGATAGACGAGGTCCTGCTGCATCAGGATGTGGATTTGGTCTGCATCAACCTGCCGCCTCCCCTCACCAGGCAGATCATGGTGAAAACTCTGGGTGAGTCTCCGCGGAGAGCTTGGCGGGCAGCAAGAGGTGGGGGGGAGAAGGAGGCCATGGAAGAAGCGGCAGCGCTGGAAATAGAAAAAGGCCTGCGGCGGTGCGCACACGCATTTAAGGAATCTAGTGGATTTTTTAAAAAAAAAAATCCCGATCAACCCGATCGACCCGGCTCTTCCCTCCAGGACACCCGCTGCCCAGGAGCCGCCCGAAGCCTTCCAAGAGGTGGGGGCGAGAAGGAGGCGGTGGAAGAAGGGGCAGCGCCTTGAAATGGAAAAAGGCCTGCTCCCCCCCCCTTTCGAAGATGTCTCGCTTTACCAATTTTAAAATCTGGTCACTTTAACCATCACATGCATCTCCCCCTTCTATATTTTAAAAAATATATCAATCACATCTACTTTGGTGACAGTGCAACACTTCACTCCATGCCCATGTGGCCTTCAGAAAGGGAAAATGTCAGTTTGACCCTGAATATTTTTTACTGATTGCTATCATTTTTTTAAGCCAATATGCACATTTCACCTTTTCCCATTTGTTTGGATTGTCTTCCCTGTGGATAAATATCCCGAGAATCGTATTTTGAGATAACTCTGAACCATTAAGAACCCCTTTCAGCCACCGTTCTGAAATAGCTGACTGAGGAATTCTGGGAGTTGAAGTCCACACTGTCTTGGGCTATAGTCCTCAAGCTACAATTATCTTTCCCCAAGGATACTTAGCCAGTGAACATAAAGGAATGAATACTTACCCTTAACACAGGTCAGGACTCCTTCTTGAAGGCGGCAGGTTTCATCAGCGGCACAAGAGTGGGCCTCACATAGGAGCCCTTTACCAGGGACACAAGTACATTTTTCCTGGCAGGTATTCAGCAGAACAGTCTCATGGGGCTGGTAGGAAGAAACAGAGATTTTCTGAATTACAATATAGACATATATAGACTTTGGGATATAAATTTTATTTAATTATATTATTTATTTGAATTTATTGAATGGCATGGTGGCCTAGAGGTGGAGTTCTTGCCTCACAGTCAGGAGGCTCTGAGTTCAATTCTAGGTGGCAGCCGATATTCCTCTCTTATTTTCTTATTATTATTTTCTTTGAGTTCATTTATGAACTCAAAGAAGATTCTAAAGATTCTAAAGATTTAGATTCTAAAAAGGTGACCTCTTTGCAAAGATCCCCAATAGAATGTCTGTTCGATTTTTATATTTCCCAATAGATTCATTTAGACATTGTCAATTTAGAAGGAATATCCATGGAAATAATCACCAGTAGTATAGCAGGAAAAAGAATGCTTTAGATACTTATTCAGTGTTTGATGGAAATATTTGTGGTTTGAAGCCATTTTGCACAATTTAAAACCTCAACAGTATAACACAATACTGAAAGAATAAACTGAAAGGAAGTTCACCAGTAAGAACTTTTTAAAATAATGATCATGAAAAACCATAGGTTTACACATACATGCACATATATCTCTTCTGCTAGATGAATGTAGCCTGCATGTAGTCCTCGACTTAAAACCATTTGCTTAGTGATTATTCAAACATACAACAGCATTAGAAAAAAAGGGCCTCCTGACCTGTTTTCAAACTTATGACTGTTGCAGCATATTCATAATTGCAGCATCCCCATGGTCACATGATCAAAATTTGTGCCCTTAGCAACTGGTATAAAAAAGCATTCTCCCTTGATTATCATTTGTAACCTTCCCAGCTGGTATCTGACAAAGAAAGTCAATGGGGGAAGCCAAATTTTCCTAGTGATGCCATGCTTCACTTATCCAATGTGGCCAAACAGGTTGCAAAATAGGCACAAGTCCCATAACAACTGCCATCACTTAGCAGCAGAAATTGTGTTTGTAAGGTGAAGACTATCTATATATTTGCTAACCTCATAGTCGTGTCCATCTTGGGAACAGCCACAAGTTTCCACAGAAACACAGGAAAGACCATCAAAGAAGAAGCCGGCATCACACTGGCATCCTTTTGCACAGGTGTCTGGGCATGAATCAGGGTTATTGATCTTGGCACAACTAGTGGGGCACAGGTTGGCACAGACCCTGTAGTGGCTATTGACTGGGCAGCTTGGAACTACATTGGAAAAAGTAAATATTGATACGGTACATATTAGTTAACATTTCTTGGGTGTTACTCAAGGCAGAGGAAAATGGAATGAAGTGGACATAGCTTCCCATTGATTGTACTGCTCGGATGCTCCATAGGATTCCCTTTAGGGATCTGAGACACATTTTATATTTTTATTACGAAGGGGTTTTTTGCACTGAGATTTCAATATCCGTTTTCAATGCAGACATGAGCTTTGTCCCACCTTAGAAGCAGCTCTGGACCTATGAGCTGAGCTGGCTTTGAAAACTGATTTGATTTTTGGTTGGAAACACCTTCCACACTTTCCAATCAGTCATTCTATTTCTCAGCAAGAAACCCCACATAGTGTAATGCACTTCACATGAATGGCAACAGGAGAGCCTTTAGTGATTTATCTAATACAGTTTTTTAGTAGACTGAAAGTTAAAGAATTTTCATTACTTCAGGATCTGGGGGGAATGGGATCAGAGTATTCAGGTGTAGCAATGGTCCCTGCATTCTCACAATAGCCAGAGGGAAGGGGTGGAATGGGTGAGAGGGATCTTTGAGAAGAGAAACTTGCAGGTGGAATTATAGACCCCAAAATGATCCCTGATAAAGATGAACCACCTGTGTTTCCATTCAAATCTAATAACAACGTAAATAGCTTCATCAATTTATGAGGATACTTACCTGAAGAACAAAGAGCAGCAGTACCGTAGCCATCATCTTTACGAACTCCAAAAATGAAAAGTCCAAATGGAGTGTTCTCGTGTTCCACTGACAGGGCACGATCTGTTATCGCCACATCTTCTTCAGCCCATGAATATTTGGTGCCTGGGATCTGTGTCCACCGGATCGTCCTGCCTTCCATTGTGATCCTACCAGATTCTGAGGATTTGGCTGTAATCATGGCATGATTTGTGAAGTTCTTCATTCCATAAATGTGGTACGAATTGCAATAGCATGTTATGGCAGGGATGTTCATGAGGAAAGGGTCATAGGAATCGTCTCCTCTTTTGGCACCAGTGAAAAAAAACACGACTTGGATTCTAGCATCAGCAGAGATAAAAAGTGGTTGAGAGGCTGGAATCTCAAGTTGAACCACTTCTCCAGCCACCAGAGTACGAGATTCTTTCTTGGAGCTGGATTGATATTTGAGTAAAGTGTTCTCTGCAGAAACAATATACGCAATATCAAATTTTGTCTGGAAAGAAAGAGGAGGGACAATGAAGGTGGTTCCCCAGCTCTGAACTGGAAGGAGCTGCTCAACAACATGATCACAGTATGTGAACTTGGCAACACAGGTATGTCCACTCAAGACAGCCACAGGTTTGGTAGATTCAATCCTGGTGCCTGATAAATCTTCTGTGCTTTGCAGTTGAATTGCTTCAAAGGCCTTGAGGTCAGTCATCAAGATGGACCCAGGACCATAAACCTTGCTTTTGTATGTCACAGTGCCTTTCAGGTGGATGGTCACTGTTGTGAGAACCTCATGGGCTATGATAGCGAATTCTTTTATGCCATTTCCTGTGGGGGTGACCACATAATATAACTGTCCCAGTTGGTGGATGGGATAGGTGATTGTTCCCTCACTTGACAAAGGCAAGTAGTTGTAGGAGATGACAGAAATGTCTTGGTCAGCTTCGATCAGCACCACCTTATTAAATTTGTCACTCCCCTCCATTTCTAAGGACTGTGGTAATTGAATGGAAATGACTTCTCCTTCATTGATGGTTTTGTGCAGTATTGTATTGCTTGTTGACACCTTAATATTTGTCACAAAATTATATCCAGAGATGTACAGCTCAAGCTTTTGAGTAGGTTCTCCATACTTGTTATTTTGCATGAAGGCAGTAACAAAACTCTTTCCCCGGGAACTTAAATGACAAGTTCCTGAAAAAAAAAGAACTCTTAGGAGTAGATAGATCTACTTTTGTATGAAATTAGGATACTTTCCTGTTTGGATTTGGCTCTGTTAAACTTACCATTTCTATGTGGCCACCTCAGATGACCGACTGATCCTAACAACTTGAGCATGATAGATAAAGACTGATCATAAAGATTCAGCTGAAGTAAAGCTTAATCATAATTACCACATGAGCATAGCCTATTTTGGGAAACTAGTATAATAAAAATGGTTTGCTTTTGCGGGACAATTGATCAAGCCTTTTTCTCATCCACTGCTCTAAAGCATCCTGGTGGTTCTTTAAAGGAGCAAGTATTATTTTAAAAAAATACATTTTTGGTCTGAATGGACTGCATGGTTGGAAAGGAGTTTTATTGAGCTCCCATTACTTGTCCCAGCTTCTGCAACCTAGCAGTTCGAAAGCACATAAAAATGGAAGTAGAAAAATAGGAACCACCTTGAGGGGAAGATAACAGAGTTCTGTGCACCTTCAGTCATGCAGGCCACATGACCTCGGAGACATCTTTTGACAGTGGTTTGAAACAGAGATGAGCACCGCCCCCTAGAGTCAGGAACAACTAGAACATATGTCCTTTTCCTGTATGTATGTATGTATGTATGTATGTATGTATGTATGTATGTATGTATGTATGTATGTATGTATGTAATTAAAAGCCTTAACTAAAAGCATTTTATTTAGGGAATTAGAACTGTCCAAATTATTTGCTACATTGTAAAAAAATTACTTTTGTTTTTTTACTATTCCCAAACTTCAATTAAAAAGTAAGTTGTTGAAACTTGAAAAAGCTTTGAAATATATATTTACCAATACCCATTCTGACATTTTTCATTGCAAATGTTTTTTTAAACTTTTATTCAGAATATAATGCTTTTTTAAAAATCCTTATGTTTACATGTTGTTGGATGTCTAATTTTTCATGATGTAACTGGACAGACGACTTTTCATAATTCAATCAACTTTTACTTTGAAGTATCTTTCTTGTGCAAACCATAAAAACAAATGTAAATCTATGTTTCAGGTTCTCTCTTTAATAATAATAATAATAATAATAATAATAATAATAATAATAACAACAACAACAACAACAACAACAACAACAACAACAACTCCGCTGTTGCCGGTCCCAAGCCCGGATGAGAAAGGAGGAGGGTTGGGGTCAGGTTGGCAACCTGGCCCCTAAAAAAACCCCGCCAACCCATACAATATGGTGAAAGAAACAAATAAAAAATTTATACCACATCGGTCATCGCGCGGATTAACAAGGGCCGCGGCGGATGTTGGGGTCCCTGGACATCCGTCAACAAGTGGGCTACAAGTGGACCAGCCAACAAAACTACAAAAATATAGTGCAGATGAAAACCGTGACCTGTTACTACAACACAGAGCCAGAAAAAAGAGGTTATTGAAAGCAAATGTATGAATTATGGAAACAACAATATCCAGATTCAGATGTTAGTGAACAACGACTAGCAGATCAAAGGCGATTTATTATACGGAATAAGGTGTTTAGTGAAGTTGAACTTCAGGAAATTCAGGCAAATTGCAAAACCAAAAAAACAATATCACAAGCGGAAATAACTGATATTCAAGACACAACTAAAGACATTATAGTAGAACTCCCAGAAGAAGCTCTCAAGAGGAAATAACATCACCACCACTAGAACCAGTTATCACTGAACCAACTGATGAACTAACTCAAAAACAAAAAGAATTGAAGGATAAGATCATGGAGCATTTTCTGCTTAATGAGGAAAGGCAACGTTTACCATCGCTAAAAACTGTGCCTAAGAAAATTTTGGCCCCTATCATGAAAATGGTTAACACAGTGTTTTCAACAATTGAATCGGGATCCATCTTGGAAGCGAACCAGTTAATGTACAGCGCAGCTGTAATAGTCACTAATGAACTAGGCATTAGTTGAATGAAATTTTACAAAAGGGCCAAATTAATGAATGGTTGACAACTGGAAAAACATACTTGATTCAGAAAGATGCAACTAAAGGAACAACACCTGAAAACTACAGACCAATAACATGCTTGCCAACAACCTTCAAATTACTCGCGGGCATTATTGCAGATAACATGATGGATTATTTGGAAACAAACAACATCTTGCCAGTAGAGCAAAAAGGCAACAAAAGAAGGAGCAGGGGCACAAAAGATCAGCTTCTAATTGATAAAATGATATTAGAAAATTGTAAGAACAGAAAAACGAACTTGAATATGGTCTGGATTGATTACAAAAAGGCATTTGACTCACTGCCACATAGTTGGATCATAAAATGCTTAGAAACAACTGGCATTAGCAAAAATATTACATCCTTTACTGAAAAGGCGATGAAACAGTGGAGAACTGAGTTGGCAGTAGGGAATGAGAACTACGGAATGGTTAATATCAAGCGAGGAATTTTCCAGGGTGATTCACTTTCACCTCTATTCTTCATCATTGCGATGATCCCACTATCAGTAATCTTAAAAAAAATGAAATTAGGCTACCAAACAGCCAAAGAAGCTGAAAAAAGTTCTCATTTATTATATACGGATAATTTGAAACTCTATGGAAAGTCAGAAATAGAAATCCAAACCCTGACAAACACAGTCCGAGTATTCAGCACCGATATTTCAATGCAGTTTGGCATGGAAAAATGTGCCACTGTATCCATAAAAAGGGGCAAAATCACTACATGTGAGGGAATTGAAATGTCCAATGGCCAACTAATTAAATGCAAAGAAAGTGAAGCCTACAAATACTTAGGCATTCTGCAGTTGGATAAAATCAAGCATGGAGAAGTAAAAACTATTGTCAGGCGAGAGTACACCAACAGAGTTAGGAAAATTTTGAAATCTAAATTGAATGGTGGAAATACAATCAAGGCCATAAATACCTGGGCAATACCAGTTATAAGATACACAGCTGGTATAGTTAACTGGACACAAGCTGATTTGGACATTTTGGACCGAAAAACCAGGAAACTAATGACAATGCACTACAGTTTACATCCACGTGGTGATACTGATAGACTGTACCTGCCCCGAAAATCAGGTGGCAGAGGATTATTACAAGTGAAGCAAACAGTTGAAGAAGAAAAACATGCACTGACTGATTATTTAAAAGAAAGTCAAGAACATTTATTAATCGAAGTAAAGAACAAAAATCTATTGAAGGTCCAACAGACAAAACAAGAATACAGAAAAGATGTGATAAAATCAAGAATGGAGAGTTGGCAGAACAAAGCATTGCATGGCCAATTTTTGGAAAAAATAAAAGATAAAGTGGACAGTGAAAAAACTTGGTTATGGTTAACAGCAGGTACATTAAAGAAAGAAATAGAGTCACTAATCCTGGCTGTGCATGAACAAGCTAGCCACACAAATGCCATTAAGACCAAAATCGAAAAATCCTCTGATGATGCCAAATGCAGACTTTACAAAGAAGCTGATGAAACTGTTGATCACATACTCAGCTGCTGTAAAAAAATTGCCCAGACTGATTATAAATTGCAGCACAACTCAGTAGCACAAATGATCCATTGGAATTTGTACAAAAATTATAATAATAAAACAGCAACAAACTGGTGGGAACATAAGCCTGAAAAAGTCAATGAAAATCAGTTGGTCAAGATCTTGTGGGATTTTCGCATACAAACAGACAAAATATTGGGGCATAATACACCAGACATCACACTGGTTGAGAAAAATAAGGTTACAATCATAGACATCGCAATACCAGGTAATAGCAGGGTTGACAAGAAGGAATATTATTATTTTTTTGGTATTTATTGCACATTTATAGGCTGTCCTTTTCCCTGAGGGGACTCAGGGCGGCTTACAATCAAAGGGGAAAGGGAGTGTAGGACAATACAAAAAGAGATGTGAACAAAAGTAAATTAAACAGTAAAACTCAACATTCACTCGGCATTCGGGAGGGGCGAAAGTAGACTTATCCCCAGGCCTGACGGGCTAGCCAGTTCTTGAGGGCTGTGCGGAAGGCCTGGACGGTGGTGAGGGTACGAATCTCCACGGGGAGATTGTTCCATAGTGTCGGAGCCGCAACAGAGAAGGCTCTCCTCCGAGTAGTCGCCAGTCGGCACTGACTGGCGGATGGAATACGGAGGAGGCCAACTCTATGCGATCTGATGGGACGCAGGGAGGTAATTGGCAGAAGGCGGTCTCTCAAATAGCCAGATCCACTGCCATGGAGCGCTTTATAGGTGGTGAGTAGGACCTTGAAGTGCATCCGGAGATCGACAGGTAGCCAGTGCAGCTCACGGAGGATCGGTGTTATGTGGGCGAACCGTGGTGCGCCCACAATCACTCGCGCGGCCGCATTCGTGAAAAAATCACGAAATACCAGGACTTAAAAATAGAAATTCAACGATTATGGCACAAACCAGCAGTGGTAATTCCAGTGGTAATTGGCCCACTGGGTGCTATTCCAAAAGCACTGGAATTACATTTAAAACAGTTAAAAATTGACAAAATCACCATTAGTCAAATGCAAAAAGCCGCACTGCTTGGATCTGCACGCATATTAAGAAAAAAATACGTTACGACGTCCTAGGCCCCTGGGTGGAGCCCGACTAGTAACCAATGCCAAATCCGGCGAAACAACTGGCTGCTGTGATACAATTGTATAATAATAATAGTCCAAAATTATGAATTAAATGGTCTTCCTGTCTCGGTATTTAATTGAGGTCCATAACATCCAGGAAGGAACCCAGAGCCAACATTGAGCCATCAAAAAGAACCACAGAAAATATTTTCCCAATAGATAAGAAGGGGTTGTAATTTTTCCTGATCAAGTGCATTTAAATGCTTGAGGACTTATGGCAAACCTGTCAAAAAATTGAAAAATGTCGAACTTGACACTGCAGAGTCAAAATGCCTCCCTCAAACAACAGAGACAATTTTCTACCCCACCCCGACCCCCATCTAGGCTATCCTACTGGGAGGCAGGGCCAAGGCTGGGCCTGAAGTAGAGATCTGGGCCTCAATTTCAATTCTAGTGTCTATGGAGATTCTCAATTATCCAGGTCATGGTTGTCCCAAATGTGTGTTCCAAAGGCAACTGGATTTAATTTTTTTCCTTGAAAACATTTCACTTCTCATCCAAGAAGCTTCTTCCGTTCTTCTGAATGTGGCGGAATAGAAAGATTTATGGTGTTTGTAGTTATCTGAATGTTACATTTTCAAGGAGAAAAAAAAAACCCAAGAAAGTCCAGTTGGCTTTTTAAAAGCACCTTTGGCTCTAGTACCCCTCAAAAAAGGCTGCCTTAGAGCAGTGCAATTCCCCCCCCCAGCTCAGAGCTCCCCAGGAGCTTACCTGAGGGGAAAGGTGAGCACATTGTTTACCTTTAGGTGGTGTTTTCTCTCTTTGGAGAGGCCTCTGCGGCCTAACAGAACCTGCTCCAGGACTCACCAGGCCTTCATTCTCGAAGTGGCTTTGGTGAAGGCTCTGCAGCCTTCAAAACCACGCAAAAGCACACCCCGTTCAGAGACTCTCCATTCACCCTCCATTCTCACTTCCACAGCTTCTAAAACCCCTGCGACAAAGGGGCACGCTTTGGAAAAGAGATGTTGGATGTTGGTGAACTGCGTGTTACCCAAAATGTCACGACATGTCATTTTTGACACGTGTGGGAAGCCCCCCTCCTAGAAGAATGAAATATTTTGGGAAGTATTAAAAAAAGGCAGAATATTTCATTTCCCTAAATGAAAAATAGAGAAACATGCACTTAAAAGTGCTGGCTTCCTTGGTTTTTTCCCCATCTTGTTTAACAAACACAATTAATCGTAGATCCTGCCTTCCTTGGGGTTTTAGTCCTGTCTTGAATGGATTACCAAACCTGCATTTTTAAAAAGGTGGCCTCCTCAGTTTCCGGGAGGTGGGTGGGAAGACTGAGTCTCCTTTCTGGATTTTAAGAGGATGTTTCTCTATTTCTCATTTAGGGAAGTATAATATTCTGCCTTTTTTAATACTTCCCAAAATATTTCATTCTTCTAAGAGGGGGGCTTCCCCCATCAGATGTTCACCATCACTGTGCTAGAGGGAAAGTAACTTTAAAACGATCTTGAGGAGAAATAGTTCCAAGCTCAGCATTCCCTCCATGGGTGGGCAAATTCAGAGACACCCCAAAATTCCTTCCATGCATTTGCAACAACAGAAATATACATCAAACAGTCCAGTTTACTCACCACAGATTTGGGCCAAACCTGCCAAAAGGAGCAGAAGTCTTCTCAGTGCCATACCTACAAAAGGAGAAGAGATTAAGGATTTTTTTTCTCCCTGCACCGACACATCCTGCACCCCCAGATCCACTGGGGAAACAAAGCCCAGCCGTCACCATGCAGACATCATTGTAACTGGCATGAAATTAAAAGGAGAAACGATAATAATTAGTTTGTCAAACCATGATTGATAGCCAGTTTGGTGTAGCAGTAAAAGGCACCAGGCCAGGAAACAGGAGGTGGGGAAAAGCCCTGAGGAGACGGGAGTGCAACCAGTACATTGTTCCGGGGCCCATGGAGCTCAAAGGGGGTCCATGAAGGGAAATTTGTTTTTAAATTTTTACAAAGCCAAATTTTTAAAAAGAAAAACAATGTTGGATAGATACTTCATACTCTATATTCTGTGTGCATAGCAAAACCGCCTTGCAGCCTTGTTTGACATAACCTTTATTGAATGCATTGCTTATGTATTTTGTTTCATTATTGTTTATAGACTAATGTGTATTATTGTTTTTATTATCTTTTACAGAAGTGCCTGTTCCTCTTTTTAATATATTTGCAAGTATGTTTGAATAAACGTACAATTATGACATTACTGATTTTTGTGCCCATGTGTAGGAGGTGGGGGGGGGGCAATTATTCTTTTTCTAGCCCTTCATAATCCCCTCGGTGGCCCTGGCTGGGAGTTATAACTCTATAATAGTCCTGAAGCAGGTGGTGACAATCCACTCATCAGGAGTCACGGGTAAATTGAAGATATCGCTCCCAAGTATAACTATTATTAATGATGATGGTTGGGGGCACATTATGCAATGATCCACCTCTCTGGAGGAGCCTGTGTTGCTGGGGAAGATGGAAGGGAAAAGGATGACCAGCAGAAAAGTGCATAAGCTCAGTTATACTGACGATGGGACACCCGTGAAAGACCAGAGAAAATCAAAATGGTCATTAAGAAATGGCACCAATTTGATGGCAGATCAATAATCAGTCAGTGATATTTAAAGGCACCCCAAAAATATTCTTTTTTGAATATTTGGTTCAATATGATGACTCTGGTATCAATGGGAGGGCAACACAAGGGATGCTAGAAGTTTCTAGAAGGGAAAAGGGTTACATATAGTGTGTTATTAGGTGCCCCCTTGAGGGTGTTAGCCAAATCAATCCAGAGATTAAAAAGCCCGCCAAAAGTTAAGGTAGCTGGTGAGGTAAATTTAAGCAGCCAATCAGAAATGCCGATGTAATATATGAATTGCATACAATACCTGTTGTGAGGAGATTTGGTGCGCTTGCTTTAAGGCATTAGTTCTGAGCAGAAATATTTTTTTTGAAATGTTCCTGTCCATCTTTGTGTGATTATTTGGTGTAATTCACACTAGATGAAATAAATGACTCAACTTTGGTCAAAGCCAATTAATATATGAAAATGCCTTACTGTTGCAGCCTATAGTTAAGGGACTAGTCCTCGTGAGGCTTTTGAGAGAATCTGAATCTGAATAGGTCTGGGTGAAGTAAGGAAAGTTACTGTCTAGGCTTTACACCTGCCTGCATTAAGCTGACAAAATGCCCCCTTTAATCTATGAGCAGATATGTGTAGGACTGGGCTTTAAGGCCAAATAAGTCATATGTAGGAAAATGTAGCAGGTGCTCTCACAAAATGGCTGCCCTGATGAGTGCATGGGCATCCTTGGCAATTGGAGTTTTGGTCAAAATGTGTTATGGCATCATAGCCCTCATGGATGCTTATAGGTGGGTGTTATTGGGCCCAAAATGCTTTTTTTTAAATCAAAACAAATAAGTGAACTGTTAGAAGCTTAAATAGCTTAAATAAACAGCAAAGTTGGAAAGTAATCCCCAAACTGCATACAGTATTGAATTTTCAGATTCACAAAGTATTCATTGTGGGGTTATAAAACAGCTAGTCTCTACTTCAAATTTGTGCTTCAGTTTCAGTTGATAAATCAATTCAATATGTACGTCAGGCATGCACAAAAGTCCATGAAATTTTTGAACTCATTTGAGTGCATTTGATCTGATCTGAAGCAATAAATTGATCCAGCAATTTGGTTCATGTATTTAAATCAAAGGGCCAATTTGGTTGCATTACCTTCCAACTGAAGATTGCCATACCTGTAATATTGATTGATTTCATGAAAGAAAATCAGATGTGTTCAGAGAAAAACCCACACTAGACTCAACCCCCAAGAGTTGCACAAGAACCCATGCAAAATGCAAGCACGCACTCACATTTGTTTAAAAAAAATCTAGAAAAACCCAGCACGCTATTAAGCAAACAAATCAATTGAATGACACACATTGATGCTAAGGGAAGCAGTACAAAGAAGCACAGGTAGAAGTTTACATACTGCAGGAAAAATACCTACCATATACCCTTCTTCATTGTTAGGATTCCCACCAGCCCACAGCTTTAAATTTCAAGACGAGTCTATATTTAGACTAGACTAGTCTATATTTCTTAGAGTGACACCATTGTTAAAAGTGGAAGGAAATGAGTTCTGCTTTCTGCTTTTTGGAGAAAAAATGGTGACATAAATAAAATCAGACAAAGGGAACCAGGAAAGATCTACAGTGGCACATTGGTGTTCATCATTAATTGGTTCTGGGAGGTGCAACAATTACCAAAAATGATGAGTACCAAACAAGTTTTTCCCATAAGGAATAATGCAATGAGTCACAAAGCTGCCCACACCAACAATTTCTAGCGTGTGCATTGAATACCAAACAAACAAATGTTGAGTGCCAGGACAAAATGTTCAGGTTAAAATGTGTTACCAAATTTGATGATCTTTAAAGCAGTTGAGTACACAGGTACCACTGGATTCTGATTTCTCTAAATTGTGAAGTAAAGAAAATCAGGCAGCAAAGTTTACTTAGGTCATCAAATCCTTTGGAATAGAATTTTCAATTTTCTAAAACCTGAACTGATCAGAGCCAGTGCTCCATCCTTCCCTGTATAGATACTTTAATAGACACATAGGTGAGAAACTTGGAGCAGAACCTCATTTGGTAAGGTAGAGTGTTCTCCTGTTCTTCACTGCCAATATTTGCCCCCCATAAATTCTAAATTCAAAGAGAAACTGTTCAGAACTGCAAGATGATAAGGGGAAAAACCTGAAGCTAAATTGAGATATCTCAAGTATCATATCTTGTTTAGTTTCTGGAAGTCACCTAAGGCTCAATGTGAAGAAGTCTTGCTTACCTTCAGCCCAGGAAATCAGCCTTGGTCTGACAGAGAAAGAAGAGAAGGGAGAATTATTCTCCCTCTATTTTTAATCAGTGGTCCTTCTCCTTTTTATAGATGCAGAGATCAAAAAAAATTTTCCAACGAATTTCTGTGGAATTATCAGTCATACCCCAAGGACTGGGGTTATTACTTTTAAAAATGAAAGGGAAGGCTTGGCCATGATAGTTTGGCTGATTTTGTTTTGGCAATGAAATCATGAATTTGAATGAAATCACTTAGCAATTTTTCCCCCAAATATGTGATCAGAAATAAAAATGACCCATGATAGATAACCATAAGCTAATGAGATTTATATATTACCCAATGTACAATTGGTCCACAGAATTGCTTAATGATGGCATCTGACATCTCAAATCAATATTAAATTGGAGGGAAACACGTAGTAGTTTGCAGTTCAATGAATCTGATTTAGAAGGGAGGCAAATAAAAATGACATCAATTATTGTTTGACTCATCCATACCTGGTGAATCTCTCTTGGAATCAACAGCAGCCTTGCAGAAAACAGATAATCAGTAGAAGGTTGTAATAATCGGATGGTAGAGCTATAACAGTGAGGAGAAGCCATAAGGGCTGAAGTGCCTCCAATCACGGAGATGTGAGGAATGAAATCAAGCAGAAATTAGCCTACCTCCATTGGAGAATTCTAACTGAGAGTTGCTGGCTACTGATTTTTTGTTACCCACTCGTGCATGAGATAACCACAAATTGCACCATGATCTTTGACATCCTATTGATGAGTCCTGTCCTGCCTCTCTTGTTTCTGTTGCCGCCAGTATATATATCTGGTCCCAATTGTGGTCCTAAGTCAAAGACTATCTGTATGATTGCACTGGGGCTTAATGCAGTGGTGAAATTCAATTTTTTTTACTACAGGTTCTGTGGGTATGGCTTGGTAGGCGTGGCAGGGGAAGGATACTGCAAAATCTCCATTCCCATCTCACTCTGGGGCCATCCAGAGGTGGTATTTGCCAGTTCTCCGAATTACTTCAAAATTTCCGCTACTGGTCCTCCAGAATTGTCCAGCCTTGTGTTATAACAAGAAGAGGACATGGGCAAATCAGATTTGGGGCCTTCCCTATTGCTTTGTGCTTCATTTCTAGATAAAAACAACATTAGCTGACTACATTTGTAAAGTATTTCCATTATGTTTTCCTCCAGTTGCTGCCCTCACATTCTCCTTAAACAGTGGTGGGATGCTGCCCATTTAACAACCTGTTCGGTGAGCATGTCCTTTGCGCACATGCATGCTGTGCGTGTGTGCACAGCCCTGAAAATGGAGGATTTAGAAGCTCAGCTGCTTACTATCCAAGTCAACAATGGTAAGTAAAACAGCTGGGGGGGAATCAGCTGTGCTGCGCAATTGAGATGAGCTAGAAAGCAGGAAATAAAGGACAGTATAGAGCAGACGCTAGCGGGAGGACACAGCTGATCATCAGAGCTACCGGTTCTCCTGAACCGGTCCCAACCAGTAGAATCCCATCCCTGACCTTGAATCCTGTTTGTAGTGATGTCTGAAGAAAAGCATTGAAACACTGTAAGGCGTTGTCCTGTACATAGCTATGACCTAAATTCAGCTCTGCACAATTTTTATTTAATTGGAAATTCTTTCTTTCAATTGCTACTCTGTTGCTTGCCACCATTTTGTGTCCTTAAAGTAGTCCTGCTGGTGTAGTAGTTAGAATATAGTATTGCAGGCTAATTCTTCTCACCGCCAACAGTTCGATTCTTACCAGCTCAAAGTTGACTCAGCCTTCCAATGAGGACCCAGATTGTTGGGTTTACAGATTGACTCTGTAGACCACTTAGAGGGGGCTGTAAAGCACTGTGAAGTGGTGTATAAGTCTATGTCCTATTGCTATATAATTTTAAATTCTATTGCTATTAAAGCTGCAGTACATTGTGCTGTTTTTGCACAAGACACATTCTATATATGTGCTGTGTATCCTTTGAACATCACTTCATTCATTTAAAGTCACCTATCTCTCTCCAACGTCTGGAGTTTGAGAATAAGGATGGGACAGAATGAGATGGGACAAATTGTCTATTCAATGTCCATTTTGGAGAGGCCCCATCTTCCATATTCTAAATCAGCTGGCTTCACAATTCCATGTATCTGTAAGCAATTGTGAGAAGGGCCATAACTTTTTTTAAAAAAAGTTAAAGTTGGCCTTGCTTTGTAATTGAATACGTATTAGAAACAGTTGCTATTTCCCAGGAATAAGCTGTCTCTAGGCGCACTTTTTTTATAGTTAACATAGAAAAGAAAATGAAACAGCTATGATCTGCCAAAATATTTGATGAGTCTAACAGTTCATCTTTGGGGCAACAGCATAATATATAAAATAAACAGGTAATTCTGACCGTTTTGATTTTTGAGAATTAAGGTGTACTACTAACTGTATGTGCAGCAATGACTTTTGCCTCCAAAGAAAGGGAAAACTTCCAATTTTCCCAACATTGGGTGAAAGATACAATTCTGACAATATCTGATTGTGAATTTAAACTTGGAGAATAAGCAGCAATGGCAAAATTAACAGAATATATTCAGAATAGAAGTTGAATCAAATTTAAATAAGAAAAAATCCAGTTCACACAGTACATGATGCAGCATGGCAAATATAATTGATTAAAGAATGGCATTTAAATATCTGCTACACTATAAATCAGCAGGTGTATAAAAAGCTGGAAGTTTGAAATCTAATCATTTATTTTCTTTTTGCTTTTCTTTATTTAAATTGCTTATCTACCTTTTCCCTTTCTTAACATGTAAATGAAATCTTAAGTAACAATACAATGGGGACCACGATAATAATTAAACAGCTCAAGATTGAACTTTTGACTATACAATTAATATTTTGATGTAATCTACAGTGTATTTTTCTTTTATATATTCGGTTGTGGATTTAAAAAAAGGGAATTATTTTATGCTTGTAATAGTGACATCCTAGATCATAATTGATATTTATAAAATAATTTTTATTTCTCTATTTCCAATGGTCTAAGTTAACTAAATAACAGAGTATGAATAAGCTTCAATTAAACATCACTGCATTGTATTAAGATGTATAAAAGCATAATAAAAATACTTTGCCAAAATAAAAAGTTTATTTCTATGAAATTAACATACAGGTAGTCTTCGATTTACAAACTTTCATTTAGTAAATGATCAAATTTACAATGGCATTGAAAAACTGACTTGTGACAATTTTTACACAAGTGTTGTAATATTCACATGGTCACATGATCTAAATTCAGATGCTTGGCAACTGGCTCATATTTATCCCATTTGCACTGTCCTGGGGTCATGTGATCACCTTTTGCAACCTTCTGATAAGCAAAGCTGATAGGGAAGCCAGTTTCACTTTATAACCGTGTTGCTAAGTTAACAACCACAGAGATTCCCCTAGCAACTCTGGCAAGAAATGTCGTAAAATGGGACCAAACTCATTTTCATCTGTCTCACTTAGCAACTGAAATTTGGCCTCAATTGTGATTGTAAGTCAAGGACTAACTGTATTTAATAGCTGCCAACTATAAGGTGCTAATTTTTATCTATACTTTTTCAAATCATCTACCAATAAGAAATCCTGGGCACATTTTTCCAATACATAGCTCAATCTATGTTTTTCTGCTGCAGCCTGAGATTTTATTAAAATTGAATATTTGATTCCGATTGATTCCACATAAAGATAGCAATGGTCATTGTAGATATTTCTAAACTGTCAAAGAAAAGAAAATAATTTTGGGGATTGCTAGTTGTTTGGATGGAAACTTAAAATCCTTGGGGTGCTGCCCAGACAGATGTATTAATGAGTTCCAAGAACAGGAAAATCCTTGGGGCTTTTTCATTTGAAAAAGAAAGTAAAACTGATGCCTAGTTCCTCAAACTTTTCAATCTCCCTTAGGGATAACAGCTGTGATATTGTGAAAGCACACAATACTGTGCCTATGATTTTAGCATCTTTAAACAGAAAAATACCAGTTTTCCATTCTGTATCTGATAGTTCCCTCAAAGATCACTTGGTAGAAGCTATAAAGGTAAAGGTAACCCTGCATAAGATAGAGGTTGGAGGCTTGTGGCCTGTTGTTTTCATGACTTTAATCTAGCACTTTCCAGATGGTTTAGATTACAGCTCACATAATCTTTCAGCTCGTCTATTAGGGGAGTCATAGTCCAAAATATCTGGAGGGTGTCTATTTTTCCCTCTGATGAATTGGGGCATCGTCCTAATTTAAATTAAACATTTCCTGATACCATGGCTAAATTCATCAACAAAGCGGAATTATAGCTCTACAATGTATATACCATTCTCTGTTATCTGTGTTAAGGATATAAATCATGTGTCCTCCTTTTATATATTATTTATTTAATTTACATAGCTGTCCATCTCAACCAAGTGATTCTGAACCTTCATTTCAGGTATAAATTCATATGCAGAGTTGCTATGGAAATTAGCAATTTATTCAAGGTCAAGAAGGTAACAGCAGACAAGGAATGCCAATCAAAACAAAATCCCCAAAAGAAAGGTTGTGCTTTTAACCAGAGTATGCCAAAGAATAATCAAAATTGAGGTCAGAGTTCCAAGACCCAGATCAGGGTTCTCAGCTGATCCAGAGGTCAAACTTTTACAAGTAGAAATCACACAAGCTCACACATGATCCAGAAATTACATAATGAGGAATCATGGCTCAGGGCTTCCGCTTAAACCAGGCTGCAGCCATATGCCTTTAATCAGTGGATTTACTCCTTTGCTTGGCAAGGAGCCTTATAGAATATCTCTGTTGTCCACTCTACTTGTCTTTTATTAAATCACCCTATAGATTTCAGTCCTCTCATAATTGAATATTGGAAGGAAGAAAAGAAGGACATTGACTTGGTCTTTTGTGCTAGAGGAGAGGGGAGGATGAGAGAGAACGAGATTACATAGGTTGGAACTGGTTGCTGCCTAATTTAGGTAACATATCCATTTGTGTCTCTTAGAAGCCAGGAATGGAGTCAAGGAGAACAAGGGCCAGATAAGGGATGGAGAAAATGAAAGGTGATTTTGATGGACTTAAGCAATGTGTTCTGGAAATAGACAAAGAAAGCTAAACAAAGGATATCCAGCAGAGTGAATAAATTAAAAGTGATTAAACATTTTGAGAACAAACTAAAGTGAGAACATACTGGGAGATTATTTTAGAGATATGTATCAGAACAGTAGAGACAGTCCTCAAAATAGACTTAAATGCCATGTTAGTTAAAAAAAACAAAATAGACAAATCATAAATGCTATGTGGAACACTGATAAAGCTGCAGGTGTAGAACATTGGTGGGATTCAGCCAGTTCGCACCAATTCGGGAGAACCGGTTGTTAACTTTCTAAGCAGTTCAGAGAACCGGTTGTTGGAAGAAATCTCCTTTTGTTTTTTCCCACCTTACAGGGCTAATCCTGTAAGGAAGGCAGGAAGGAAAAATTCTGGTGTTGTTTCTAGCCTAATCTTGATTGCCCTGCTTACAGAAACTGCCTCTCGGTTAACCCTTATTACATTGTAACAACTAAGGCAAAGTGCCCTGATTGACATTGAGTTGGCCACGCCCACCCAGTCACATGACCACTGAGTTTTTCAAATTATTTGAATCCACCACTGGTGTAGATGATATAACTGCAGACATGTTAAAATATAGATGTGATTAAAATTCAGAATGGCTAGGTAGCTTTGGTAAACGGTACTATGGTAACCCATATTGTACAAACTCTGTCTGTATCAATTGATCAATCAATAATTATACAGTGTATATGTATGCACCAGAGGTGGGTTCCTACCGGTTCACACCTGTTTGGTAGAACCAGTTTGTCAAATCTACCGAACCGATTAGAAGAGGTTCCACCAGTGGACCTGGAAAGCAGGCCATACCTACAGAAGAGATTCCAAAACTTTTTGAAACCCACCACTGGTATGCACACAAGGTTTGGTTTAGGTTTATTGGTTTTGTATGCCGCCCACTCCCGAAGGACTCCGGGCGGCTCACAATAAACAGGGGAGGGAATAAATAAGACGATGCAAACAATTTTAAAATCCACAACAGTCACAATTAAGACGGGGCTGGGTGCTTTAACAGCCCCCAGCCTGCCGGAACAGCCAGGATTGAGTAGCTTTATGGAAGGCCGGGAGGGTAGTAAGGGTCTGGATCTCCACGGGGGGCTCGTTCCAGAGGGCCAGAGCAGCAACAGAGAAGGCTCTCCCCGGGGGGGGGGGGGTCGCCAGCTGGCATTGGCCGGCAGATGGAACCCAGAGAAGGCCAAGTCTGTGCGATTGAACTGGTATTTGGGAGGTAAAACAAACACAGATACCAGCACATAAAACTGCTCAATATCTCTTACTTCAAATTAAGAATCCTAGCAGTGCCTTATTCCACCTATAGGTCTTTCTGTGATAATTTTTATATTGAATTTTTCAGTTCTTTTATTAAAAATGTTGACCATTCTTAGGGTCATAGAATTTATTGTTGAAAAATGGAGTATTATTATATACTCCAATTAAGTGTGGCGGAGAATTATTGTCCTGATGAATTAACTCACACAGTGTGACTTTAGTTAAAGTATAAGAAATAGCAGACCACTCACAACCTGTTGGATCATATTTTCAGAGACATTTCCTTATCAGATTCCTCAGTAACGTCAACAATGAGAACTTTGAAAAACTTCTACTTCTGGCTCCAGAATTAACATATTCTGTAGATTAGCCTTTTTGAGGTATTGTGGTTTAAAAATTGTTGCCCTATGACCGGGATGGCAAATCTATGGCACACGTGCCACAGGTGGCACATGGAGCCATTTATCAAAGCACACAAGGCGTTGACCTGTCAGCTGACTTGAGCCTTTTTTTTGAGGCCATTTTTCACCCTTCACAGGATCCAGAGGCTTTATAGGAGCCTGGGGAGGGCGAAAACAGCCTCCCCCCAGAGGCTCTCCGGAGGCTTCAGAGCTTCCCTGAAGCCTCCGGAGCACAAAAAAACGGCCCTATTGGCAAACCGAAAGTTTGGGAATGGATTACTGGTTTGTTCGTAGGGTCATTTTTCATCCTCTGGAACCTTCAGGGAAGCCTCCAGAAGACCCTGAATGCTACGGAGGGCTTAAACTGGCCCTATGAGCAAATCGGAAGTCCGTTCCCGAACTTCCAGTTTGCCGGTAGGGCTGGTTTTTTGCTCTCTGGAGGCTTCAGGGAAGCTCCTGAAGCCTCCGGAGGGCCTCCGGGTGGGCGGGGGAGGCTGCTTTTGCCCTCCCCAGTCTCCTATAAATCCTCTGGAGCCTGGGGAGGGTGAAAAAAAACATGCAAATAATGGGGGGATTTTCTGTCATGCGTGCATGCACACGGGGGGGGGGGTCACACATTGCATTATGGGTGTGGCACGCCCCCGCACTACCCCACTTCACTCCCCCCACTTATAGCACGCGAGCCAAAAAAGGTTGGCTGCCCTATGATGCACCATTTCACCCACTTAAAGGTCACAAACAAACCTTTAGAGAGTTTTACTAGTATAAACATTATGAATGATCTCCAGCTCAACTGATTTGCAATGAGATAGGACTTTAATGTACTCATTTTGTGGTCAGCGTGAGCGACCAAATATCGAAGCATTTCCCTGTGTATGAGCAATATTTATTGCTTTAAAAAATAGTGGAAAGCAGCATCGATTTATCTAATCCAACTTTATGACATTTTGAAATGTAAACAATATCTTAGTTGTTTCTCCTTCACATTTGCCTCAGTTAAATCTCTGAATGAATTAGTGCACAGTGTTATTGTAATATTTCGTGAGTAATGTGTGCTGCACAAGCAAGCGGTTTTAAATATTAAACAAAAGGAAAGTTGCCATTTTAGGTCGAAACTTTGAGTGGGAGGAACATAGGAGAGGACAAAGCTTATGAGCAATTTGCAGGCAGCTCTGCAATTGCCTAAACTACTTTATGATTATCTAGTGTGGTGAGTAATGTTTCCCCACCAATCTTTGCTGGATGTAGAATTGAGTATAACTTGGTTCGACTTCACTATGTCTGTAGTCTAAGCTTAAAAATGCAGTTGGGTAGTTTGTTCTCCGGGACATTCAAGCCATAATGATTATGGAGTTCGCATAAAACATTTAACTTCTTTACTGGATTATTTCATTTTCTGTATTTGCACAATATATTCAACCATAAACAAATGCATTCTTGCAGCTAAGGCTTGTGATATAGAGAGCAAGAAAGATAATCTTTTTTTTTCAAATAATCAATAATCTTTATTGGTTATACATTTTTTTTAAAATAAGACATACAAATACAAATACAACTTTAAACATACAACCCACCCACCCCAGCTACTATTTCCCAAGAATAAACTCTCTCTAGGTTGGTTGTTTTTCACAGTTAACAAGGAAAGGGAAATGAAACAGCTATGTTTGATGAGTCTAACAGTTCATCTTTGGGCCAATAGCATTTCTATTTTTGAGAATTTGGGTGAACTACTAACCTTTGGTTTAATATGTGCAGCAGTGGCTTTTGCTTCTGTCTTTAAAGAAAGGGGAAACTTAAAATTTGACCAACACTGGGGGAAAGATGAAATCCTGACAATATCAGATTGAGAACTTACACTTGGAGAATAAGCAGCAATGGCAAAATTAACAGTATATATTCACAACAGAATAAAGAAAGGTAAACTTAAATTGTGCCCAACAATGTAAGAAAGATGCAATTCTGACAATATCCTATATGCAAACTTAAAATTGGAGAATAAGCAGCAACGGCAAAATTAACAATATATATTGACAACAGAGGTTTAATCAAGTTTAAATAAGAAAAATTCCAGTATACACAATACATCATGCAGCATGGCAAATATAATTAATTAAAGCATGGCATTTAAATATCTGCAAACACTGTAAATCAGCAGGTGTATAAAAATGGAGAAGTTGGAAACCCACTCAGTGTTTTTCATTTTTCTTTTCTTTCTTTGGAGGGGAGGTATTTAATTTGCTTTGCTTTAGTTATCTACATTTCCCTTTTATTAACATGTAAACCTATGTACCATAGGTTCCAGCTAAGATAATGTTCCGTTTCTCCTTGTCCCTCAGCCAACCTGTCATTCTGTCCATTTCTGCACATTCATAAATCTTTTTAATTTTGGCATCTTCCGATGGTATGGTAGTAGATTTCCAAAATTGCGCATAGGTTATTCTTGCGGCCACAATTATATGTAGGCTCAAATGCCATATAGCAATAGCAGTAGACTTATATACCGCTTCATAGGGCTTTTAGCCCTCTCTAAGCGGTTTACAGAGAGTCAGCATATTGCCCCCAACAATCTAGGTCCTCATTTTACCCACCTCGGAAGGATGGAAGGCTGAGTCAACCCTGAGCCGGTGAGATTTGAACCACTGAACTGCTGATCTAGCAGTAGCCTGCAGTGCTGCATTTAACCACTGTGCCATATAGATTTACTCATGTTTTCTGGTTTTATGCTTAGTAAAAAAGTCTCGGGTTTCCATTCCATGCTTGCCCCGGTAACCTCTTTTAGCCAGTTTTGAATCATTCTCCAGTATTTCGTGGCCTCAGTACAGGACCACCAAATATGGTACAATGTGCCATCCTTTCTTCCACATTTCCAACACAGTGGAGATAACCCAGGAAACATTTTGGCTAACCTCATTGGGGGGAAGTGCCACCTATAAACCATCTTGTATATGTTTTCTTTAAACACTGTAGATATTGTAAGTTTAATAGTCTTACTTCATAGATCCCACCATTTGCCCATTTCAATCTCATAGCCAAAATTTCCCTCCCATGCTATTAGAAGGCTTTTATCCATCTCTTCTTTAACATCTTGACAGGTCATAATCTTGACAGAGATATGCAGGAATTGTTAACCTAGGCAAAAGGAGATGAAGTCCTTAGCAGGAAGATTACATTTTAAAGTATCTCAGGCAGACATCTCTCTAATTCCCTGGAGTATAAGGAGGCTGTAGAACAGAGTCAGATTTGCAAGATTCTACTACTACAGCCAGTCTCAATAATAGTGGTTTCAGATTTCTTGTGATTTTCTGGTCTGATCTACCTAGTGAGGCTAACAATAATTCCTCCCAAATGCAGAAATTAATCAAAGTTGTCTGTTCCATTATTTGTGGGTTTAGAGATTCTGAAATGTCACTTTTGAGGGATGTTTCTGGGATGTCCTTCAAAGAGAAGCTGAAACTCTGGGATATCAAGAATGCTGTTTCTCCTAAAAAAGTATTTGACCATATCCTACACAAAATGTTGGGCTTTCCTTGTGCTTTGCTGTAGTCTAGTTACATCAGATCGCAAGCACAGATGGAACAATCTAGAAGCAATTTTCAAGAAAATCTTCCGCCTCCCAGGACTTGAGTACTTCATCGAAATTATTTGTTCTCTCTCCACTGGCCAGCTTCAAGTCATCCAAATGGTCCTTGTTGAAGTTTCCACAGGCGGCACACAGCTTCCCTCTGAGGCTCTCCTTGGCTGCCATTGTCACCATCCCATCAGGATGGAGATAAACTTGCACTTCAGAATCATGGTCAATAACAATTTTATCTTGAATTTTCCTCATGGACACAGGGCTGTTCTCATATGGCAGCTTTATATTCTGACCGTTTACCTGGAAAACATGATTGAGGTAGGAAAACAGTTAGCAACCTGAAAACATCCCCGCATCCATTTTTAAATGTTTGTTTTCTTCCTTTGAATCTACTCAAATAGTCCTCAGCTTCATTTCAAAATCTTTTGCAAGAGATCAGATGTTTTGCAGACAACAGCTGATTAGAAAGAAAAGAAGATATTAGGTATCACCCCATTTTTTGCAAAAACATCTGCATACTTTTTTCATCAGGTGTCAACTCATTCGTTTATACCTGTTCCTGACTATTATAGTCTAGATTTGGAAGGCAAGCAATGGAAACTTGGTTAGTAATTGAAAGGGGTTTCCTTGAGTTGGAAAAACATGAAACTTTGATTTAGGGTTTTACTGATTAGATTGATTTATCGTTATAGAAATGGCTAGTTTCTAATATTATGGAAACATAAAAAGTTGAGGTTTAATGCCTTATTCTACTGCAATAGAGGGAGTCGGAAGTCAATATTTTTTTATCTCTACCCTCCTCATTTTTCTTTCTCCTTCTCCTCCCCACAGTCCTACTATTTGTTTTGTGTCTTTGTATTTTATTCTATAATAAAATGTTTCAACTGCCCCTTTAATCTTTTATTCAGTTACTACTACCAAATTTAAAAGGCAACATTATTGTTTAAATATGTAAAGCTGATTAAGGGTAGAGTATGAATTGTCCCATTTGCATTCTCCAGCCAGAATTTATGAAGGATTCTTCTAGGGGTGGGGTGGAGATGGGGGGGTGGGGGGTAGAGAGACTTTGAAGAATGTATGTTGAAGGCTACTAAGTCTTCCATAACTTCTTGATTTGCTCTTGATTTTCACTTACCCAAAACCTTTCTCGGTTTATTATCTGAATGAAGCCACCTCGAAAGTAAAAGAAGACAGATTTTCCAACCACCATCTCCTTCGTATATACTTTTCCAACGCTCACTAACAGCCTGAACCAGGAGGCAGAGTTCTGGTCACAAAGAGAAGCTATTTCGTAGACTCCACTGCAGGAATATCTCCCCGTGGCACCATCGAAAGAAGTGAACCGCGCTTGGGCAGTGAGTTGGCATTGAGTTTCCAGTGTCACGCAGCCACGCACGCCTTTCCGAAGGGCACAGGTCTCTCCAAGCTGGCAGCTGCTTTCGTTGCACTGGAGGTGGCCTGCTGACTGGCAGGTGCATTTTTTTGTGCAGCCTTTCGAGTAAATGTGCTCGCCAATCTGTTGAGCAAAGTCCCAGAGTCAGTTACAATAAGGAAAGCATTCCCTCCCTCCCTCCGTTCTTCCAATTTTTGAGTTTTGCCCCATTTTATGACATATTTTGTCACAGTTGTTAAGTGAATCACTGAAGTTGTTAAGTTAGTAATCCGGTTGTTAAGTGAATTTGGCTTGTCCATTGACTAGACTTGTCAAAAAGTTGCAAAAAGTGATTGTGTGACCTCAGGACACTGCAACCGTCATAAATATGAACCAGTTGCCAAACATCTGAGTCTTGATCACACAACCATGGGGATGATGCAAAGGTCATAACTTTGACAGATAGTCATAAAGTCACTTTTTTCAGTGTCGTTGTAACTTTGAATGGTCACTAAATGAACTGTTGTAAGTCTGTAGTCTGTCAGGAATCACTCCTAGTCTCCATCCCATGAGAAATAGCCCCTTTCTGCTCTCAGCCACATCAAGGGAGAGAGAAATTACCTTGAGGTAGGCTCCGCGATATGTGCAGCCACATTGCTTCATGGTTACACACTGAGATCCATCAAAGACATAGTCCTCATCACACTGACAGCCTTCAAAGCAGTTCTCTGAACACTGACTTGGACTAGACAAGGCGGCACAGGTGGAATCACAAGTTCTGGTACATGGCTCATAGTGGCTGTGGGCTGGACAGGTGAGAGCTGTGGAAAGCAGAAGAAGCAAATAGATTAAAATGGCTAGGGAATTCCCGGAAGTGAAGTCCACATCTCCTAAAATTGCCCAAGTTGAGAAATACTGCACTAAGAAAGTGCTAAGGACTAACAATCACATCTTCCAGGGGAGAAGAGTACAATCTAGAGAGGCATCTTGTCTCCCTGGAGCCTAAGAACCTAACCAAAACAATTAGGCCCACAAATTATTCCTCTTCCATCCTCCTTCACTTTGGGACGAATGACATAACAAAGAACCTGAGTAAAATATTGAGAGATTATAAGCAAGTAAGCAATAAAGTTAAGGATTCTTGGAACAAGTACCCATGTTTTTTCAAAAATAAGACCCAGTCTTAATTTCTTTTGGGCTCCAAAATAAGAACCAAGGCAGGTCTGGGGCTGATGATTAGTATCCAGCCCCACTCTAAGCAGTATGCATGATGTGTAATTTTAAAAATTGTATTTTTATTTTTATATATGTCCCTTTGTCTTGTCTGTAAGCCGCCCAGAGTCCCTAGGGAGTGGGCAGCATACAAATGTCAATAAACCTAAACCTGAATCTAAAATAGGTCTTATTTTGGGGGAATGACTTGAAGAGTACATGCGAGGCCCATGTTTTTTCAAAAATAAGACCCACTCTTAATTTCTTTTGGGCTTCAAAATAAGAACTAGGTCTCACTTTGAGGGAAATTACTTCTTTCTTTGTCCATGTACTTGAAGAGGACATGGGAGGCCCACTTCTTCTGCTTCATTGTGGCAGGGCAGGAGGTCTTGCGGCCAGGACACCACAAACAACCAGATGGAATGGGCAGCTGGGCAGTTGTGCAGATGCTTAAGAAGGCCTTGTTTTGGGGATAGGGCTTATATTGTGCACAGTAGCAAAAACCATGGTAGGGCTTATTTTTGGGATAGGTGTTATTTTGGGGAAACAGAGTAATTGCTGAAACAGCTCTGGAATCTCTTTCAATCAGGATGCATCCATGGTTGGTTAAGCACTAGAGGATGTTAGGATTTAAATGGTTGTGAACTGGATAGACTCAGCCATGAATAAGAATAGTAAGGCAAGGCACAGGAAGATAGACGAAGACATTTGAGGCAGAGAGTTGGCTATTTATGGAAAGTAACTTCCTACAAACTTACGGCAGAAGGAAGAGCTTCTCCAGGCTCTAATGTTGGCACCAGATGCCTGGCAAGCAGCTACATAGGCTTGAAGACTTCGACAAAGGGACTCTTGAGCCTCATTGGTTGTGCAGGCCTCATTCAAACAGTGCTCAAAATATTCTGCAGGGTCCACCAGTGAATGGCAGCCTATGAATGGACCTGTCTTGGAGGGGATCATTCCACAGAAATTCTCGGCTTCATATTTTGTTTTCTGGGCTTTGTTGCAGACGGGACATCTGTCCCCACAGCCATCAGAACAAATTACACCATTCACTGGGACCTTCCAAGAAGCCACAAATTCTTCCACATTTTCAGTGAGTTTTCCATTAGGTAGCATGAAGTCATCCTTTGGATCCCCATTGAAGTTGCCAGCTAGGCCACACATATGACCCATGTAAGTACTGGGCACAGAAACCTGAATATATGAAGAAGTATCATATAGGACTGTGAGGCCAAAGGTTGTAGAGATAATGATGTTGTTCCCTTCTTGGGTGATCCAGAATTTCCCATCAGCTGCATTCATTGGCAGGGTATACAACTGTCCATCCACCTGTACCAACAAAGAATGAAATTGAGGATATTTCTGGTTTTACATGCATAGAATTTAATGCTCATTTCACATTGCTTTTGCATTAGGAAAATCATCAGAAATACAAAGCATGCATTACCTCCCAAATCTCCCTCCCCCCTTTTTTTGAAATCCTGAGTCTTCTGAGATTAAGAAGCAACGTCACTGCTGAATGTAAAACTGAGTTTTTCTGCTTGATTGTGCTGCATTAAACCCCTAATAAATTTAATGCACCTGTTTTATTAAAAGAAAAAGACAGAGATTTCTGTTTCCAGTCATTTGGGAGCCATCCCTGCAATATTTCCATGTTCTCTGCAGTTATACAAAGACCAAATAAAATGTCTGTGTGGGGGTGTAGCCCCTATTCTCCAAACAGTTTGCTGGCTCTAGGATTCAAAGCCTTTTCCCCAAATATGATAATAAAAACCCATAAAATAAACTTCCTAGTGATAAGCTCTTTCACCTACCGTGGCCTGCCACTTTAGTCCCCTCTGAAGGGTGATTGTGGAACCATGAATGAAGACCTTCAGATTCCGGATTAGAATTAAAGGACCATCACCAAGCTTCTCATTCTCTACCCACACAGTGAAGTTCTGGAGCTGAGGATTGTGCTGGCAGACTTGAGCTAAGGTGTAAGTACAGGAGCCGTAGAGTTCAAAATGCCTTCCATCAAAGGAAATGAAATGAGGTTCCCCTAATACAATGGCCTTTCCATAGCCTATGGGGTGGCAGCCTTGAACGCCTTTTACAATCTTGCAAACCTCATATTCTCCACAAGAGAACTTTTGACATTCTATGGTTGCGTTATCCTTGCAGATGCACTTTTTCTCACAGGAAGTGGTGGGATAAAACTCTTCTCCCAGTTTGTAGTATCGGCCTTGGTCAAAACAGCCACAGTTTGCATTTGAAACACACTGATCCCCACTGCGGATATATCCAGAGTCACAAAAACATCCTTCCAGGCATGGAACATCACACTTCTGCGGTGAGATGAGGCTCTTGCATGTGGCTGGACAACCACTGCCACAGAGCTCATAGTGGGTGTTAGGTGGGCAAGACATACCTGAAGAACAGAATAAAGAGAATATTTCTTATCAAATTATCACAAAGAAGAGGGGTTAACCTGTTTTCCAAAGCACTAGAAGGCAAGATAGCAAACAATTAATTGAAACTATTCAAGGAGAGAATCAATGTAGAACTAAGGAGAAATTTTCTAACAGTGAGAACAATTAATCAGTGGAACGGCCTGCCTTCAGAAGTTGTAGATGCTCCATCACTGGAGGTTTTTAAGAAGAGACTAGACAGCCACTTGTCTAGAATATTATAGGGTGTTGTGTTTGTGCAAAGGGTTGGACTAGAAGAATCCAATGTCCCTCCCAACACTCTTATTCTTCATCCTTGCATTCTCAAATGTGGTTAAACTACACATCCATTGGTGATGCTGGCTTGAAATTCCAGCTTTTACAACACTGAGGCAGTGTGACCTCTTCCTATGAAATATTTTATTCAGAAAATGTGCACGCTAGGAAAAGTCAGCCAAAAGGGAGTACCTATGGAGAGGATTATGCAGGAAAATGTCTGTGAATATTAAAGCAAACGTATTCCTCGGAATGAATTCATTGAAAGGGTAGAGTCAAAGGGAAAGAGAAACTTTTATTGGACAAGACAAGGTATTTTATGTTGATAGAGTGGTTCTGATACTAGCCATTTAATACTTCTGTATAAGGGTTGAATCTAAATTAAACTTGTTCCACCTATGTCCCATTAATTTGCTATAGGAAATCAATATTTATTACAACCACAGTAACTATACTTGCATCCATCTTAAAAAAAAATCCTTAAGGCATTGAACTGAAACAATATATCAATGAACAATGGGTCAGAGTTCAAAATATATTATAGAATTATTATTACAATAATTACAGAAAAAAATGGGGTGGGAGGATTAATATTGGGTTTAAACTCTGTTAAATATAAATGTTTTCTGTTCTGTAAAATTGCATACAGGTTGCATTGTTAATTCACAACCACTCTGATGCTTAATATATTTGGGGGAAGGATTGCTCTTATTTTAATATTTCTTTCCTATTTCTAATTCAGGCTGGTGATTTCAGTTTATCACAGATCGTAGATCCGCAGATCATTGGAACATTACCTTGCTGAACTTGCCACTATTTCAGACGTGTTGTGCTTCAAACACATCTGGGGGGCACCAAGTTGAGAAAGGCTACTGTGATATAAATGGGGCTCTTCATCAAATGACTCTCCCATTTCTATTACTGGATTTAGGCTCTCTTTCATCTCTTATGCCAGCTATTTTGTTTCCCCGAAAATAAGACATCCCCGAAAATATTGTAAAACAGCAGCAGTCATGAGGTGACCATACTCACTGCCTCCTGCACCTCAAAAATAATAAGACCTCCCCAAAAATAAGGCCAAGTGCTTATTTCGGGGGGGGGGGGTTCAAAAGAAAACAAGACCCTGTCTTATTTTGGAGAAAACACGGTAAACTTTGAATGCAGGAGGGAAGACTTACTGCAGAAGGATGGTGATCTCCACTCCTCAACTTGGATGCCTTGAGCTTGACATGCTGTCACATAGGAGCTGATGGCAATACAGAGGGCCTCATGGTGACCTTGATATGTGCAGGTATCATAGACACAATCATCAAGATAAGACTGAGGATCAATGGCATCATGGCATTGCCTGAAAGGCCCACTCTTTCTTGTAAGAATCCCACAGTAGGATGGACCTTGGTAGGTTTGTTTATCAGCGTCACTGCACACTGGGCAATTTTTGGTGCATCCAGAAGAGCAGCCAGGAATATCTTCCACCTTCCAGCTGTTTGCAAATTGAATTTCATCCTCTGCTTGGGTTCCATCTTTCATGAGAAAGTCATCATTTTGATCTTCATTGGCATTACCACATAGGCCACAGAGTGCATTGGCGTAAGAGTCGGGAACGATGACCCTGGCATAGCTGTACCAGTCAAAGCTGACACGCAGATCAAAGTCTGTCTTGATGAAGCCGTGAACTCCACTCTGGTAGATGCTCAGTTTATTTTCATAGGAGAAGGGCAGTTCCACAAAGATGCCATTGACCTGAATTAAAATATAGAAAAAAAAATAGTCAAGCCACTAATAATTATTTCAAATTAAAGAGTAGATTTGGTCTTATTAGATTTCAGACTCATCATCTCCCCTATTCCACTCCATGGGCTGTTTGACAAATAAGCAAAGTAAGAATTCTATCACTATTTAATAACAATAAATTTAGACATAGGAAAAAAACAAATGGAAAAGATGTAATTTAAATTTGGCCCTAGAAGATGAAACAATATAACAAATAAAATAAGTTGTAAAAATTATATGCAATTTTGCCTTTCTCATGAAAATTCTTGTGTGAGACTAATAAGTCTTGAAAAGGATTTCGTGGGATTCCACCTTGCAGAAGATTATTTTGCTATTTCAACATTTATATTGGGGCATTAAATTAAGCATGATAACATTTTGGCCTGTGCAAGTCCCATATATTTGACCCCTTAAATCTGCAACTATAATCCCATCCTGGTTTGAATCATAGCTAAACCTCCATACAACAACTAAGAAACATTGAGAACTTAACACCTATGAAGCTCTTATGCCTGAGAACCTGAAACTTGCAATGACTCTTTTTTTGTTTATTAATAGGACATTTGAACACCCCCTTGGATTAGTTTACATACCTGGATCTTTTCGGGAAACTCTTGGCTCATACTGATGGTAAAGTTGTAGATTTCCAGGGTCACCACTTTGGTGTAGGACACTGCCTTGTTGCCTCGGTGGTTATTCTCCACGGTGACCAAAAATGGGGTCAGAGAAGGATCCTGGGAGCAGAGCCCAGCCATTTGGTAAATGCAGGTTCCCATGAAATCGTATTTCTTCCCATCAAAGGTTGTATAGTGAGGGTCTCCGGTTCCTATGCAGGTCTTGTAACTGACAGCATGGCATCCCCGGACACCATTGACCACGCTGCATTTTCTCTTGCCCTTGCAAGAAGACTTTTGGCATATAGCCTTGCCTAATTTGGCATCACACTTGCAATGACTCTGGCAGTCTTCATCTCCCCAGAACTCTTCCCCTGCCTTATAGGTCACGCCTTGGTAAATGCAATTGCAGGTGTCTACCGGAACGCACTTCTCACCGCTGCGGACAAAGCCTTCGTCACACTGGCAGATTTGCGCACAGGTGTTGTTACAGGTGCTGGGAGCAGAACGGTCAGAGCAGGTGGCTGGACAGGCATTTCCACAGGTTTCATAGTGGCTGTTCTCAGGGCAGGATATTGGGACTACACCCTGTGTGTCTAATGCAAAAGAAGAAAAAGATTCACATTGGTTCTGGATAATCAAAGGAGTAGCAGGCTTTCCTTGTGGGATTTTGAAAGAGAAGGCAAAAGAAAGTCCTTTTAAAGCTTTGGGAAGAGAGGAAAGCATCTTTATGCAGGAAACTCTGCATTGTGGGAGGAGAGTTGTGTTAGTTTATGAGAGGGAAAAAAATCAGACGGAACCTATTTTATTAAAAGGCAGAAGCCTTTGTGAGCTGCACACCCTTCATCAGATGCAAAGAGCCACAAAAGCCAACACCTTGTAATAAAATTGGTTGGTTGGATAAGATGCTACTGGACTGCACTTGTTCGGCTTAATTACTGAAAAATGATGAATAAGCAGTGGAAAAGTAATACAGGAATGGGTGGAAGGAAGAAAAATACTTTTACACTTAGTGTTTCTTAACCTTGGCAGTTTGAAGATGTGTGGACTTCAACTCCCAGAATCCACCAGCAAGCCAAGTCCACACATCTTCAAACCGCCAAAGTTGAGAAACATTGTCTTACCCACATAGCAAGAGGAGAAAAAGTTAGTACTTTCCATTTACTCCCCCATCTCTTATTTGCCAGTTAACAAAACATTATTTACAGAGTACAGGGAACCATGGAAGAAAAAAACAAGCCTATCCTGTAATATTTCTTTTTTCTATTCCTAAAGTTTTAGACGTATTACTTCACACTTTAAGGTTGGGTGGGTTGGTAGGGAAATAATGAAACCATGGATCATTTGGACTTTGGCTTACGACTTTGTTTCTACCATTAGATTCTGTTATATTCAAGAATTTAGTTTTTTATTTTATTTCTGTTTTGGAAGCAACTCAGTGATTAGAGCAGCATTTAAGTCAAAATAAACAAATATTCAAATACAAGAGAAATGCAAATCAATTTCACATTTAATCTTGCTTATAAACATTTGATTTATTGTCAGTTTATTTTTCAGTGAAATATCCGGACTTGCAGTCCAAGCAAGTCAAAATCTACTCCCATGGACATTTCATGAGATTTAATCATGGAAAGAGGATCCATACCACACAGGCCAAAGAAATCTTGCCCACAATGAATGCATTTGTAAGCAAAATGGGATGACCATATTATCTGCAATCTGCATCGATGTTGATGCTGTTTGGTTTTGGGCTCTGCTGTTTTACAAGGATCTCGCTTGCTTTATATTTCGTGCTGCATCATCTCCCCTTCTGGATCTCAGATTTGCATCACTCTTTCCTCTCCCCCCTCTGAGCTTCACTTACTTGCATCTCAGTGCTTTTGCTCAGACGAAATTTCCACTGGCTCCCTTAGCCAAGGTTACCCACACCAAAACATGCCCTGGATGACAAAGAATGCAATCCTGCTATTTTCAAAGTACACACTGCATGTTATATTTAATGGATACACTTTACATCTTGTAATCTGTCATGCCAAGTTTCTCAGCAAATGGCAATACAAAGATGAACGGATAAAGGAGATGGAGGGAGGGGGAGAAAGTGAAAGAGAGAGAGTGAGAGAGAGTGTTTACTGCTGTGGGTAATTCTTTTGTTCCTTTTTTCCATAGAGTGAAAATTAAGGAGATTTTAATATGTAAGGATGTGAAGTGATTGTAGTCACCATGCTTATTGTCTTTGCATTCTCCTCCTGGTTAGCTGCAAATAGAATCTAGATCAACTCGGCTTGATTTCCGAATAGAGAAGTCAGTGGAAAATATAATGGATTGAAAGTGGCCCCAGTTCCATATGAGCAAT
>NW_028261393.1:10422473-10477635 GCF_051295495.1 Thamnophis sirtalis | reverse complement strand
TGCCCGTTTACCCTAAAAAAAGATAAGACAAAGGGAAGAGGAGATGGATATTGTTCTCGGTAGCTCCCAAGTACCACTTGGGTGGAAGTTTTTAAAGAGAAATGCCCAAGCTTGAAATAAAGACGCTGTCAGGTTTCCAAAAAATGCCCTAATTGATTCATGCGCCTCGGACCAAATTTGGTCACCATGACAACTTTGGGAGTAGACAGACGCATTGCCTGACTGTGGAAGATATTAAGCAGGGGGGAGCAGACCGAATCTGGAGTCATGAGTGCCCCATTTTCCAAGCTTTCCAAGCAAAGATTGGACACTCGTTTATCTGGAATGGTCTAAGGATTTCCATTCTGGACAGTGAGTTGAGCAGAACATTCCCAAAGTCTCTTTTGGTCATTCTATGATTCCTTCACTTCGACACTCACCCAAACACAAAACCTCAATGCTTTAACCCAGTGTTACTCTCCTTGGAGGATTTAAGGTGGGTGGGTTTCAGCACCCAGGATTCTGGAGGATTCTGGGTGCTGAAGTCCACCCTTCTTAAAGCCACGAAGTTTGAGAAACACTGGATTAACCATGGCATAAATACACCTCCCTCACATTCCTACACTTGCATTTCAACTAGATGTTTTTCTATGACCAGCCAGTAGAGGGCAGCCCTTTTCCACCAATCAACCCCCCACAAAGCCAACCTGCTAGAACAGTCAAACAAAGGATACTACAGTATCTTCTTCAGGGTTAATCTGCAAGACTTGCTCTCTCTCTCTGTCTCTCTCTTTAACATTACCGTCTTGTTTTATGGGCTCTTCCACTGTGCCTTTAAAAAAAAGCTGACCGGCATCAGAAAGTTAGTAGGTGATGCTCTTTTCGGGCATGAGTTCACAGAAAAGCTCCACCTGTTGAAGTTCTCTGCATTAGGTTGGGGCTTAATGATTGCAAAAACAACACACTTGTGCACAAAGAGAGTGATAAAATGAGAGGGAGGGGGAGAAAGAGAGGGGGAGGGAAAGAGAGGGAGAGAAAGAGGGGGAGAGGGAGGAAGGGGTAGAGAGAATGGGAAGGAGAGGGAGAAAGAGAGAGGGAGAGAAAGAGGGGGAGAGGGAGAAAGGGGGGAGAGAGAGAAAGGGAGGAAGAGGAAAAAAGAGAGGGGGAGGGAAAGAGGGAAAGAGAGAGGGAAGAGAAAGCGGGAGAGGGAGAAAGGGGGAGAGAGAAAGGGAGGGAGGGGGAGAAAGAGGGGGAGGGAAAGAGAGGGAGAGAAAGAGGGGGAGAGGGAGAAAGGGGAGAGAGAGAAAGGGAGGGAGAGGGAAAAAGAGGGGGAGAGAAAGAGAGAGGGAGAGAAAGGGAGAGGGAGAAAGGAGAGAGAGAAAGGGAGGGGGAGGGGGAGGGAAAGAGAGAGGGATTGAAAGAGGGGGAGAGGGAGAAAGGGGAGAGAGAAAGGGAGGGAGAGGGAAAAAGAGAGGGGGAGAGGAGGAGAAAGAGAGAGGGAGAGAAAGAGGGAGAGGGAGAAAGGAGAGAGAGAGAAAGGGAGGGGGAGAGGGAGAGGGGAGGGAAAGAGAGAGGGAGAGAAAGGGGGAGAGGGAGAAATGGGAGAGAGAAAGGGAGGGGAGGGAAAAAGAGGGGGAGAGAGGGGGAGAGAAAGAGAGAGGGAGAGAAAGAGGGAGAGGGAGAAAGGAGAGAGAGAGAAAGGGAGGGGAGAGGGAGAGGGGGAGGGAAAGAAGGGGGAAGAGGGGAGAGGGGAGAGGGAGGGGAGGGAGAGATCACAGACATTGTTGTGATCCAGGGGAAATTTAAGAATGCTTAAGCCAAAACTAAATAGAAAAAAAAGTTATGATTTGCTTGACAGAGCCATGGTGGCACAGTGGCTAGAATGCAGAAAACTCTGCTCACAGCCAGAAGTTTGATCCTGACCAGCTCAAGGTCGACTCAGCCTTCCATCCTTCTGAGGTCGGTTAAAATGAGGACCCAGATTGTAGGGGGCAATAGGCTGACTCTGCAAACCGCTTAGAGGGGGCTGTAAATCACTGTGAAGCAGTATATAAATCTAAGTGCTAGCGCTACTGAGAGGTGAAGCTAGTTTTAAATGGCCTTGGGTGTCCTGAGTTGACTGGTCTTTCCTTAAGGGAGATGAGTATTATCTTGTCTAATGTCAAGGCTCATCCTGAGGCCTTTTTCCCCTTATCCTTTGATTGTTTCTCCAGTGACCCCATCGATTGATTTCATGCATAAGGCGTACCATATTAAAACGATCATTATTCCAAATTGTAAATAAAACATCTGGAAAAGAAACATAAACATCTGGGGAACGAACCCAAGCCTCTTAAAAAAGAACCATGTAACATCCCAAGAGGGTGCATCTACTTAGGCCACAGGCTAGGGAAGAGCCAATTTTAAGAGCTCCTTGGAACAAGATGACAGGAGGAGGGGGGCCAAATGACTCTCCGGGGGGATGTTGCCCCACAAAGCAGATGCTAAAAAGGCGAAGCCGTGCTTCCTAGTTTCCATCCGAGTACGCTGCTTAATGGATGGGACAGGGACTCTTACAAAAGACAGATGTCCTTTCCATCACCCAGCCCTGTGTCATATCTCGCCATTGGGCTTGGCGGTTGTGATGGATTCGATTCCTCACCAGTCTGGCTCTTGACACAGACAAAAATTTGGATGAGTTGCAGATTTCTTTTTGACCACTAGATGGCAAGAAAGAGAGCCAGGGTGCTAACTTTTTTATTTTTTTAATGATGTTAAACATAAAAAAAATTCAATGTCTATATAAACAGTGTCTTATCTGAGTACAGTTGAGTTTGAGAAATAGTAGTGGTGATAATAACAAAAATATTCATAACATCAATAATAATCTCATAGTAATAATAATATGTAATTATCCATTTTAGTAAATCTTCAATGTAGTTAATCATTCTCTTACGTGGCACGACAAAACCGCGCTCGACTAAAGCGCGCCCGATTAAACCGCGTTCGCTGACGTCATCAGCAGGGCGACAACAGAGAGCGTGGAGAAAGAAGGGCGCTTTAAATAGCGCTTTGAAAGCAAGCTGATTCAAGTTAAGGTAAGGGTTAGGTTTAGGGTTAGGTTTAGGGTTAGGTTTAGGGTTAGGTTTAGGGTTAGGTTTAGGGTTAGGTTTAGGGTTAGGTTAAGGGGGGTTAGGTTTAGGTTTAGGGGTTAATTTTAGGTTTTAGCGTTTACAGCGTGCTTTTTTCTCCGCGCTGTTGTCGCACTGTGATGACGTCAGCTACGCAGTTTCGTTGAGCGCCCTTTAGTCGAACGCGGTTTTGTGGTGGAACCATTCTCTTATACTTTTAAGTTTCTAACTTCTAACTCTTTGTGGCCATCAAAGGATTGTCATCATGATACATAGGGTGCCCTTGGGCTAGATAAATCCAGTCTATGGCAAATTTGGAATCTACCTACTTTAAATTACACATTGTCTTGACAGTTGTCCCCATTATAAGATTTGAACATCCTTTCTTAAGCTATTTGAACCACGAGTGCTGGGAAAGAGTTGGGCAATTCCTTTTCTCTTAATATGAGATTCGTCTTCTTTCTTGTCTGTTTTTCTCTGCTTCTAAGCAATTTGTCTTTCTCTTTCTTCAAAACCAGACAACTTTTTTCAGAAGACGTCTCCTTGTGGGTACCACCACTAATTATTTTGGGAGCCCTGTCCATATCCACAGACAAGAAGGAGTTCTCACCAATGAAAAGAAGTAGCCAACTATCAGAGAGAGAGAGAGAGAAGGATTGAAGGAGTTGAGAGTTGAGATCTGGCCTTATTTCTTCCCCAGCCTCTGGTCAAAGTGGCACCAACGGGTCTCCCAGACAGTGATGGAGCTCATCCAGATTCCTCTCTGCCTCTGTGGATAGCAAATGGGAAGCAGACAGATTTGGGCCAAGCTGGGTAGGTTGCTAACTTGAGGGACTATTATAAAGTTGAGACGGTTTTTCTGGCAAATCTCTCCCAAAACAGAAGTGGCCTCTCCCACCCTTGGTAAAACTTTCTGAGATTTCCCAGAAGACAGACAACTACTACTAGCAATAGCAATCAGACTTATATACCGCTTCACAGTGCTTTACAGCCCTCTCTAAGCGGTTTACAGAGTCAGCCTCTTGCCCCCAACAATCTGGGTCCTCATTTTACCCACCTCAGAAGGATGGAAGGCTGAGTCAAACTTGAGCTGGTCAGAATCGAACTGCTGGCAGTTGGCAGAGTTAGCCTGCAATACTACATTTGAAGTACAGAAGGAAGAATGGAAGGAAGGAAGGAAGGAAGGAAGGAAGGAAGGAAGGAAGGAAGGAAGGAAGGAAGGAAGGAAGGGCAATAGCAATTGCCCTTAGACATATACTGCTTCATAGTGCTTTACAGCCCTCTCTAAGTGGTTTACAGAGTCAGCCTCTTGCCCCCAACAATCTGGGTCCTCATTTTACCCACCTCGGAAGGATGGAAGGCTGAGTCAAACTTGAGCTGGTCAGAATCGAACTGCTGGCAGTTGGCAGAGTTAGCCTGCAATACTACATTTGAAGTACAGAAGGAAGAATGGAAGGAAGGAAGGAAGGAAGGAAGGAAGGAAGGAAGGAAGGAAGGAAGGAAGGGCAATAGCAATTGCCCTTAGACTTATATACTGCTTCATAGGGCTTTACAGCCCTCTCTAAGCGGTTTACAGAGTCAGCCTCTTGCTCCCAACAATCTGGGTCCTCATTTTACCCACCTCGGAAAGGATGGAAGGCTGAGTCAACCTTGAGCCTGGTGAGATTCGAACTGCCGAATTGCAGTCAGCGGGCAGTCAGCAGAAGTAGCTTGCAGTACTGCACTCTAACAACTGCACCACCATGCCTCACTACTACTACTACTACTACTACTACTACTACTACTACTACTACTACTCTTCCTTCTCTCCTCTCCTCCTCTTCCTCCTCTCCTTTTCTCCTCCTCCTCCTCTGTCATTATTATTTCTTTCTTCTCAATCTTTGCATACAACATACGCTATGGGTAAACAACTTTTCTCCCAGTAGTCCTGGTTGCTCGTTCTGTCAACTCACAACTGGCTCAAGGCTCATGAATTAATTAGGGCCTCTGTCAGAACCCTGACAGCACCAACTGTCCTCAGTTCCACAGCCCATTTGTCATCAGATGTCCAGGAACTCCAGCACCTAACGTGGTCCATGCTGACCCAGGTGGCAACCGATCCAGCGCAGGTATCTGTAAAGTACCCTGCTTTCCCCAAAATAAGACCTCCCTGGATAATAAGCCCAATCGGGCTTTTGAGCGCATGCACTAAAATAAGCCCTCCCCGGAAATATTATAGCACAGCAGCAGCCGTGAGGTGACCACACTCGGTGCCTCCTGCACCTCAAAAATAATAAGACCTTCCTGAAAATAAAGCCCAGTGCTTATTTCGGGGGTCAAAAGAAAATAAGACCCTGTCTTATTTTTGGGAAACATGATAGCTCTCACCATGTTGCTTGCGGGGGAGACACCCTTTATCTGTCTCCTCTGGTTGTGACCTGTCCAGTATGAGCTGAGGTGGCGCAGTGGTTAGGGTGCAGTACTGCAGGCCACTTCAGCTGACTGTTATCTGCAGTTCAGCTGTTCTAATCTCACCGGCTCAAGGTTGACTCAGCCTTCCATCCTTCCGAGGTGGGTGAAATGAGGACTCAGACTGTGGGGGCGATATGCTGGCTCTGTAAACCGCTTAGAGAGGGCTGAAAGCCCTATGAAGTGGTATATAAGTCTAACTGCTATTGCTAACTGCTATTGCTATGGTTGAACCTCCAGCATAGCTCTCCTCATCCTCAGAGCACAGAAGAGCCACTGCCTTGTCAAGGTATAGTGCCCTTATCTGCTTTTGCCACAAGCTGCTCTTACTTTCAACAGCTAGTTTTTAAGTTCAAGTCCGCTCTCTCTCCCCCACCCCTCCAAAGGCACTTGCAGAACAAAGCTGTGCTGTGTGTAGAGAAATGCCGAGCCCTGGGCGGGAATCTTAGCTTCTAGGGCGTTTAGCCAAACAGCTGGACTCTTTGTAGTGGTGGGGCCAGCTCCTTGCCCCACACTCGGCTTTCCAGCTTGGCATTTGAGCCGGGACGAGAGGGGTGGACGAGAGGGGTGTTTGGGGGAGTGGAAACTATTAGTGTTGTTGGCAACTCCCTGGAGATGGAGAGATGGCATCAATCTTGCGAGAGCTGCCAGGTTCCCCACTCGGTACGTTCAGAGAAGGCAAGTACAAAATCTTGGCCCAGTCTAAAATGCCAGCGCTAAAGAGCAGATGGTGCAGCTTTTAGGAGGAGAGTTTTTATGAACTTCAGCTACTCAGCGCCTGGATCTGATGCAGAGAGCTAAACCGGGCTTCACTTAACCGGGGTGAACTAAGCAAACTATGATGAGCCGGGTTTACCAAGAGCAGCATCATAATAAACTACGATGAGCAACTACTTGAGGGTTGAGCAATGCTCCAACCAGTGGTGGGATTCAAATAATTTACCAACCAGTTCTCTGACCTAATGACCTGGTGGGTAGGCAGGGCTTAGTGGTCATGTGACGGTGTGGGCGTGGCCAACTCAACATTACTCAGGTCAATGGGCGCTTTGCCTTAGCTGTTACAATTTAATAAAGTCACAGTGACTTTCTCCTTAATTCCCAGATTGCTTCTCTCCTTGATTGGTTTCCATCCATTGTTTCTTGTCCTGCCTTCTGGTGCCTTGAAAATAAGTTGACCCTCTCCTCTTGGTGTCACCCTCTCAAATACTGGCAATGCAACCATCATAAATACAGGCTAATTGCCAAGTATTTATTTATTTATTAAATATATTTATATGCCGCCCAATCCCGAAGGACTCCAGGCGGCTTACAAAAAATATAAGAAAAAACACATAACGATAAAAGAAAACATTTAAAAACAACAAACACCTCATACATTCATTCTGGTCGGGGCTGGACCTCAACAGTGAGGTCAACAGCCCCAGGCCTGCCGGAACAGCCAGGTTTTTACAGCTTTCCTGAAGGCATGAGAGTGGGTATGGTCCGGATTTCTGGGGGGAGCTGGTTCCAGAGAGTCGGAGCAGCCACAGAGAAGGCTCTCCTCCGAGGACCCGCCAGCTGACACTGTTTGGCTGACAGCATCTGAAGGAGGCCCAATCCGTGGGATCTTATTGGCCGCTGGGAGGTATGTGGCAGGAGGCGGTCTCGCAGGTATCCTGGCCCTAAGCCATGTAGGGCTTTAAAGATAATAACCAACACCTTGAATTGAGTCCGGAGACCAATTGGTAGCCAGTGCAGCTCACGGAGGACAGGTGTAACGTGGGTGTACCTCGGCACACCCAATATCGCCCGCGCGGCCGCATTCTGAACTAACTGCAGTCTCCGAACGCTTTTCAAGGGTAGCCCCATGTAGAGCGCGTTACAATAAAGTGCCCCAATTTTGATCACATGACCATGGGGAGTTGCTACAACTGCTGTATATGTGAAAACTGCCATAAGTAACTTTCTCAGTGCCATCGTAGCAATAGCACTTAGACTTATATGCTGCTTTACAGTGCTTTTACAGCCCTCTCTAAGTGTTTTTTACAGAGTCAGCCTCTTGCCCCCAACAATCTGGTCCTTGTTTTACCCACCTCGGACAGATGGAAGGCTGAGTCCACCTTGAGCCTGGTGAGATTTGAACTGCCAAATTGCAGGCAGCCGGCAGTCAGCAGAAGTAGCCTGCAGTACCGCACTCTAACCACTGCGCCACCGCAGCTTATAACTTTGTAAGTTTGAATAGCCACGAAATGAATGGCGCGTATGTCAAGGAGTTACCTGCATTAAGCAAAACTAAAATAGAGCATGATCTATCTCTATATGGGCACTAGGAGTCCAAAATAATTTGATGTCACAAAATGTAGCTTCCTTGTAACGCGGGTCTGTTGCCTGGCACCGGTTTATATGCTTGATTTGAGGCTTAGTCTGTCGCATCCATGTTAGTCCTTTGTGACTTATTTAATAATTCATTTATAATAATGCAATGTATTATTCTAGGAGACAATCCTTGAAAAAGAAAAAGCCCAGGGCCATTAAGAGGCATCCCTCAGAAGTCACAGTGATTTCATTTGCATAATGACATAATGACACAATGTCACTTCTCTTGTTTCCCCTCCCCCCCAGGCACCCAAGGACACGGATGTCAAAAGCGGCAAGGAAAACCTCATTCTAATGTTGCATGCAAGTTATGTACTCCCCCATAAAAAAGAAATAAACATTCAGCTGTACTTAATGTACAGCTTAACTACAGCTCACAGGGTCGGCCTCCTCCGGGTTCCATCTACCAGCCAATGCCATCTGGCTATTACCCGGGGAGGGCCTTCTCTGTGGCAGCTCCGGCCCTCTGGAATGAACTCCCCGCAGGGATTCGGACCCTCGCCTCTCTCCAGGCCTTCCAAAAAGCCGTCAAAACCTGGCTTTGCCGGCAGGCCTGGGGGGTGATGAGTTCCCTCCCCTCTTGACATGTATGGTTGTGCGGCTGTTGCTTATTTTTATTATTTGTATTTCGTTTTTTATGTTCCCCTTTTTCCCCTTTTGAATTGTTCGCCATCCTGAGTCCTCCCGGAGAAGGGCGGCATATAAATAATAAAATTCCATTCCATTCCATCGTTTGCACGCTGACGTTCTGGCACAGAGGTTTCCATTTTTGACAGGGATGCAGATCCCTCACTGTGACTACCAAACCCCTCGTGATGCTCACAGGCTGGTATGGATGTACATTAAATGGAATTAATTCCCACGGGAATCTTCTTCCTCTTTGTGGGTTGTCATTTCAGACGGGGTAAGGTCGGATTCCCGCAATGGATGAATTCTTCAAAGGCAGACCATATTGAATGATAAAAGAATTAGAACTAGAAGTAGAAGTAGAAGTAGAATAGGAGTAGAGTGCGAATAGAATAGAATAGAATAGAATAGAATAGAATAGAATTCCTTATTGGCCAAGTGTGATTGGAGACACAAGGAATTTGTCTCTGGTGCTTATGCTCTCAGTGGACATAAGGAGAATAAAATACATTCATCAAGAACAATAGAATAGAATAGAATAGAATAGAATAGAATGGAATAGAATAGAATAGAATTCTTTATTGGCCAAGTGGGATTGGACACACAAGGAATTTGTCTCTGGTGCTTATGCTCTCAGTGTACATAAGGAGAATAAAATACATTCATCAAGAACAATGGAATAGAATAGAATAGAATAGAATAGAATAGAATAGAATAGAATAGAATAGAATTCTTTATTGGCCAAGTGGGATTGGACACACAAGGGATTTGTCTTCAGGGCACAAGATCACATTGTACATAAAAAGCTGTACGTGATAAATCATGATCATAGTCACCATAAAAATACATTCATCATGATCATGAGATACAACACTCAGTGATAGTCATAGGATACTAAATAAGCAATCAACATAAATCGTACTAGGAAACGAAGACAGGCGCATGCATCAAGAACATCACGGGATTCGCAACCAGTGGTGGGAGATGCCTGTATTTTTAGCGTGGTCAAAACAGACAAGATGGAGGACACCCCCTAATATTTGGGGACAGAAAATTTAAAAAGCCGGGTCTTCTCCACAAAGTGCAGCTGGAAAGATGCTAGTACACGCGATCTCTCTCCCCCTGCTCTTTTACGGTGGGAGCCTGCAAACGTGTGAATTAGCTTTCCTTGGACGCTCACTTCTCTGCTGCAGGATAACAATCCTCCCGATATCAATAGCACTTATATTCCGCTTCATAGAGCTTTACAGCCCTCTCTCAGTGGTTTACAGAGTCAGCCTATTGCCCTCCAATCATCTGAGTCCCCATTTTACCCACTTCGGAAGGACGGAAGGCTGAGTCAACCCGGAGCCTGGGGAGATTTGACCTGCCCAATTGATTCACTCCCTGCGCCGCCCCGGCTTTCACCCCGCGTCTCCAGGGTCGCGGGGTGGCCCTGCCACTCAGAAAACCCGCATTTCCTATTGGCTGACGGCAGCTGACGGTTCCCCCCCCCCATCTATCCACCCCCGTGGTTGCGTGTCTCGGTGCACGTGTATACGCGGCAGGGATGCGTCGGAGCCGAGGCGAGAAGGAGAGGGCTGGATCAGAAGCGCTAGATTTAGCCCGAGGCTCGGCGGGATCCTCTATTTTCACTTAGCTCCTTGATCGATGGGTTTTATTTTAGTTTAGCCGGCGAAGAAGCCGATCGATTCGAGATCGGTGGGGTTTTTTTTAGACTGGTGGAAGCGCTCGGGGGGGGGGGGATAACTCAAGGCGCGCCCCCGCCTGCCAACGCACCCGCGCACATCTCTCTCTCTCCCCCCTCTTTCTCTCTCTCGCTCCCTCCTCTCTTTCCCTCCTTCCTTCTCCCTCTCCCTCCCTCCTTCTCTCTCCCCTTCCTCCTCTCCCTCCCTCCTCTTCCTCCTCCTCTCTCTCTCCCCCTCTCCTTCTCTCTCTCTCCCTGTCTCCCTCTCCTCCCTCCTTCTCTCTCTCCCTGCCTCCCCCTCGCTCCCTCCCTCCTCCTCTCTCTTCCTGCCTTCCTCTCCTGCCTCCCTCCTTCTCTCTCTCTCTCCCCCCCTCCTCTCTCTCTCTCTCCCTCTCTTCCTCCTCTCCCTCCTTCTCTCTCTCTCCCTCCCTCCTCCTCTTTCCCTCCTCTCCCTCCCTCCCTCTCTCTTCGGCGAGCGGAGGAGAGAAGCCCGCAGCCTGCTCGCCGGAGGGGCAGGGGAGGGCAGGGCGCGCAGGAAGCGGCGGCAGCGGCGGGCCTCCCGCCTCCTCCTCCCCGGGAGGCTGGGATGGGGCCAGGCAGCGGCTCGAGCCGGCCGAGAGGTGGCGGCTGTGCCAAAGCTGCCTGGGAGCCCGGCGCGTGGATCGCTCTCGGCTGAGGAGGCAGAGCCCGCGGGAGGAGGAAGAGGAGGAGGAGGAGAAGCGAAAGCGGCAAGCCGGGCGCGCGCGCGCCCCCGCTCCGCTTTGCGGTTGGACCCCCCCGGGCAAAGCGGAGGGGGGGGGGAGGCCGCGAAAGAGCCAGCGAGGAGCCCTGTCGCTGCGGCCCCCGCTCCGCTCGGCCGGCAAGATGGGCTGCTGGAGCCGGAGGCTCGTCGGAACCGGAGCTCCGTCGCTACTGCTGGTCTTGGCGGTCCTGCTGCTCCTGGCCGGGCAACAGCCGAGCGCCGGCCGGAAACCTCCTAAGAGAAGATGCGCGTCGGGCTGCACCTGCACCAAGGACACGGCGCTGTGCGAGGGAGTCAAGGAGATCCCCCGCGATCTGCCCCCCAACCTCATCTCCCTGTAAGCTTTCTCTGGGCGAGGGGAGGGCAGGGGCTTCTTTTACCTCCCCCCTCATCTACTTTCCTTCCTTTTTTAAAAAAAAAAATCCCTCCTTGCTTAGCAAAAGAGCTAGTGGATCTCCCGGATGATACACCTTGAATCTACCCGCTCCAAGATCTTCCAGGATCAAGGCTGAAATCTACTTGGTTCCCTCTTCCAAGATCAAGGCTCACAGCTACATGGACCCCTCTCCCAAGATTAAAGCTTGGAGGCTGGGGGCTTCCCAGGAGTAATAGACACCCCCTTTTCCCAAGGAAGACCTCCCCCCCCCTGGGCTGCCCCTCCTCCCCATCTTCTGAAAACTGCCATGAAAGGGGTCGTGGGAACAGGCCCAAGATCTGCACTTCTGGCAGAGTCCGAACTCTTACTTCAAGGCTAGCCTTGCCTGGAGAGTTGAGGGCAACTTTTGTGGGGTCTCTGGATGGGGGGGGGGAGGGAGAGGGAGCTGGAAGTGGCGGGGAAGAGGCTGGGACATTGAGCTAGGAGGAAGCCCCAGGAAATGAACTGCTTCCCCTTAGTCCGTTGCTGCACGTCTGGTGCAATGATGGAAAGCAGGTTAGCAGGGAGATGTGGCTGGGGAGACATGGATTTTAATCCGGAGGACATGCAAAAAAACACATAAATTCTCCTTGAGGCGGGCTGAAATTCAGTGTGCTTCCTCTCCCTTCTTCCTAGGGACTCACCTCCTAAAAGTAGGGTACCTTAACATCTAGCTGTTTCCTCTGTTTTCTTCCAGTGTGGGTTTTTTGGGGGGGGGTATCTATGGTAACGGGGCAGTTTCCAGCAAATCTTGCATCACTGGATCCCCAAAACAACAACCCTCTGAAAGGAGAGAGGCTGAGGAAAAAGCCACTGGTCCAGGTTCAACCTGAGTCAGGAAAAAATGCCAATTTAGATTTCTCTCATCCCGATCTTAATCGGTAACAGCAGCACGCTGGCATCCCTAAATCATGGAAAGGTGTCCCTCCTTGACAGGATGGGCAGCATTGCTGAAATTGGCAGCTGCCAGCGTTCCCACCCACCCACCCCCACCGTGCCCAAATTATTGCAGATCCCCTGAGGAAATTGGATGCAGCTTGACAAAGCCCCCCCTCCTTTGAAACTTGGAATATTGCCAGACATAACACCTCCATGCACACAAATGCGCCTCAAGGTGATGCAGGAAAATTCCTCCAGGTAAAGCTGGCTCCAGGAAAGTTCTCTTGTCCCCCCCCCCATGGGGGAGGGAGGGTTCAGATGGGAACATTCAGAATTGCGGATTGCTATCCAAGGAGCCTCTTGATGGTAGATTTCTGGCTAAGCGAGGAGGAATTGATGTGGTCCTTCCCTTTGGACCAGGTGATGGTATAATTGTTGCTGAGAATATCTCTCTCTCTCCCTCTCTCCCCTTCTCTCCCTACCACCCTCCTCTTCCTCTCTCTCCCTCCCTCCTTCCCTCCTCTCTGCCCCTCCATCTTCTCTCTTTCCCCCCTCCCCCTCTTCCTCCCTCTCTCCTCCCTCCTTCCCTCTCTCCCCCTCCCTTCTTCTCTATCCTCTTTCTCCCTCTCTCCTTTCCCTCATTCCCTCCTCTCTCTTTCCCCCTCCCACCCATCTCTTCCTCCCCCTCTCCTGTTCCTATCTCTCTCTCTCTCCTTCCCCCTCTCCTCTTCCCTCCTTCTCTATCCTCTTCCTCTCCCTCATTCCCTCCTCTCTCTTACTCTCTCTCTCTCCCTCTTATTCCTATCTCTCTCTCTCTCTCCTTCCCCCTCTCCTCTTCCTATCTCTCTCCCCCTCCCTCTTTCCCTCCTCTCTCTCTCTCTCTCTCTCTCTCTCTGTATCTCTCTCTCTCTTTCAGGTGTCTCATTCGCTCTGGCTTCACCGAGGTCTTGGAAGGCAGTTTTCAACAGGTGCCGTCTCTCCAGCTGCTGTAAGGATCCTCTCGGTTGTGAGTGTTGTGGCATGCATCAAAACGTGTGTACTTTTAAGTGTTCCTTAGCCGGTGTGTATGGTACATGAGCACCTGTCTTTGTTTTGCTAGCCAATCTCCCAGTCCAAGGATCTTGCCAAGAAGCCTTCTGAATGTGACTCCTTGGTCTAATTGTGTAACTGCCTAGTATTTCACCCAATTCCTGATAAGGAGGCTGGCAAGGATTGTGCCCTTCTTTGGTTCTAGAGGTGTGTGCACTTGTTTCCTTTCCTTTTGATCGTTCTTGGTGGATCCATCAGTCCACCTTGGAAGCTCTCCCTGTGGACTTGGGAGTGGAAAGGAGAGCAATACTCACTATGCAAAGTGTTTGGCATGATGTGGACTTGGGAGTGGAAAGGAGAGCAATACTCACTATGCAAAGTGTTTGTGGCATGATGTGATTCTGTTTACCTACACATCTGGATTCTGCAAGACTTAGTTTCAGAATTCCCAATCTAACACTCTTCCCTAGGTAGTCCTTGACTTACAACAATTCATTTGATGTCATTTTCAGGCACTGAAAACAGTGACTCATGGCCGTTTTTCCCACAACCATTGCCACATCCCCATGTCCATGTCATCAAAATTCGGATGCCTGGCCACTGACTCAGATTTATGACCGTTTCAGTGTCCTGGGGTCGCTTGGGATCCTCTCTTATGACTTTCTGACAAGCAAAGTCAATGGGGAAGCCAGGCTCACTTAACAAACGTATTACTAAATTAACAACTGTAGTGATTCATTTAACAACTGTAGCGGAAAGGTCTTTAAACGGGACAAAACTCAGTCAAGGACTATGTGTGTCAGCCTGCAGCTCTTCAGATATTTAATCAGCCTCCCCTCAAGGCTGCAATTTCATCACATCTGGATGTTAGGCAAGGATGAGATTATTCCCTCTGGAGTTACAAGATTAGGATTAGTCGGCGAAGTCATTTTAATTGACGATTAGCAGCAGCCAATTAAACAGTCAGCAAATTTGTGCATACCTCTGTCTCTGCAGATCAGCCTATGCAAAGCAAATCAAAACAAAAATACCCGCAAACTCTCTACGTATAATTATAACAGGCACCAATGGCATGTTAGGACAATCACTCCTCTTCCTGAAGGAGCAAAAACAGAGTGTGCACTTTTTCAAATTGCACACATTGCAGAACGATTACACCATTGGGGAAAAAAAGAAGAGACTCTCAGGACAGGTTTTTCTCAAGCCATGGCTTCCTGGGGAATTCTGGGAATTGAAGTCCACACGTGTTCAAAGTTGCCAAGTTTGGGAAGCCTTGCTCTAGGGCAGCGGTCACCAACTGGTGGTCCATAGACCACTAGTGGTCTGTGAAGTACCCGTGGGTCGCCCATGAGGCCAATGTTGAGAAAAGACACGGACACGAGCTTTCTCGGGATGAGGCGACCCAGATTGGACCCTGGGAGCCCCTTTTATTGAGATAGGACAAAGGCAGGAGGAGCAATCAGCATGTGATTTAAGACAGCCTGTCAAACTACAATTGCTAATCTACTGCTCAGGGAAGTTCTGTCTATATATGGTCAAATCCTGGGCGTCGTTGGGTAAGGCACATCTAGAGTAAACTATCAGGATGTTATGTTCTTTTAGGAGTTTGTTTTTTCCTGTGTGGTTCAGCGTGGGTCTGCATGCCCTGTTATGCACTGGGCCATGGGTGACCGCCACGCCTACACAAGGAGTTATATGACAACAGTGGTCCACGAGAAAGTTTCGGTGGTCCGCAGAAAAAAATATTTGCATTTTTTATATTGCACTAAATCGGGGGTTCTCAAACTGCGCCCCCTGGGAAGGATGGGTGCAATGAACGCTTGTGTTGCTGCAGAGAGTCTCCCCCTTGGGGGTCTTTTTGTGCGGGTCGGAGGGGGAAGAAATTCCGACTTGGGGTCTGCTTCAGCCTCCTGGTGTGGGGCTTTGGGCGAAGGCTGGAGGGAAGTGCTGCTGGTGGTGAAGAGCCGGAGGGCCTCGTTCCAGTGGGACCGCATCAGTGGTGGGTTTCAAAATTTTTAGAACCTCTTCTGTAGGTGTGGCCTGCTTTGTGGGGGGTGGCTTGCTGGCCATGTGACCAAGTGGGAGTGGCTTGGCATTCGTGTGACTGGGTGGGTGTGGCCAACTTGTAAAATGTGGTGAAACTCACTTAACAACACTCTTGCTTAGCAACTAAAATGTTGGCTCAGGAACTCTGGCATTGAAGTGTGCAAGTCTTAAAGCTGTCAAGTTACAAAACCCTTGCACCCCTAATCTTTTAGGGGAAAAAAACCGCAGAGGTGTTCAAACTTGACAGCTTTAAGACTTGTGGACTTCAACTCCCAGAATTCCTCCTCTCGCTCTTCATCTTGAGGATGTGCGGACGGGTGGGGGCAGGGAGCTGGAACTGGTTCTAAATGGCACTGTAGATTTGTGGAACCTCTTCTATAGAAGAGGTTGGAACTGGCAGAAACCCAACCCTGGACTGCATCATGGGCTGGAACTGGCTGACATCTCATCCCACTGAGTCTCCAGGTGCCAGTACCTGGCCTTACATTCCTGCAGGTCTCCCCTCTGCTTGGAAAGCCTATGCTCGTAGTCCTCAGTGAGGTGCTTCTGCTGAGCCTCCTTCTTGGTCAGATCCAATTAGAACTGAGCTGTTTTGCCAACTCTTTCTCGTGGTGGCTGCTTAGCTCCAGCAACTGCTTCCTGTTGGGGCCCTAAGGTGAGGAAGCAAGGAGTGGCGGGGAGGGGAGGGGTGAGTAGAGGCCGGTGAGGCATCCCTCGAAGTGAGTGACATTGAGATGGCCACGCCCACCCAGTCACATGACCACCTAGCCACATCCACCCAGCCAGTCATTAGGCAGATCGTATTAGTGGTCCGGGGGATTTAAAATTATGAATTTAGTGGTCCCTGAGGTCCGAAAAGTTGGTGACCCCTGCTCTAGGGTGAATACTTGGTATACTTAATCCATTAAAGGTTTGATGAAGTTAGCATGTCCTGACTTCAGTAAGATTCCCTGCAAAGTTAATAGATCTAGAATTGTGCTGCTAATTGATGAATGCCTGAGCTTTCATCCATTGGCACCTTTCACAGGGCAACGCATATCTCTAGGCTCTGTCTATCTGTTGAGTTGTGTTTAAACCCCATTTTTCACACTTAATGAGCTATGGTGGCGCAGTGCTTAGAGTGCAGTACTGCAGGCTACTTCTGCTGTCTGCCGGCCGCCTGCGATTTGGCAGTTTGAATCCCACCAGGCTCAAGGTTGACTCGGCCTTCCATCCTTCCCGAGGTTGGTAAAACGAGGACCCAGATTGTTGGGGGCAATAGGCTGACTCTGTAAACCGCTTAGAGAGGGCTGTAAAAGCACTGTGAAGCGGTATATAAGTTTAGGTGCTATTGCTATTGCAATCTGACTCTGCCCACTGCTAAGAGTTTGATCCCGACCAGCTCAAGGTTGACTCAGCCTTCCATCCTTCCGAGGTGGGTCAAGTGAGAACCCAGCTTTTGATGGACAATTGGCTGACTTTGTAACCGCTTAGAGAGGACTGTAAAGTACTGTGAAGCGGTATATAAATCTATGTCGGAAGTGGTATTCAGCTGGTTCTCTCTGGTTCTCTGGTTCGGGTGAACCATTAGTGGTGGCTGCAGGAGGCTCTGCCCACCCGGCCGACGTAATGCACGACCTTCTGTGCATGCGCAGAAGGTGGGGTGTGCAAGCTAAGCGAGCGGGTTCACATTTGTGAACCGATAGGGAAGGTAAGTAAATCCCACCACTGGTCTAATGCTATAAGTCTAAGTGCTATTGCTATTAATGACCACTGCAACATGCCCGTGGTCATGTGATCAAAATTATTGGCCACTGACACATATTTATGACGGTTGCAGCGTCCCGGCGGTGGGGGGGGTCACGTGAATCCCCTTTTAAGAGCTTCTGACAAGCAAAGTCAACGGGGAAGCCAAATTCACTCAACAACCCTGTCACTAACAACTGCAGCGATCCACTTAACAACTGGGGCAAGAAAGGTCGTAAAACGGGGCAAAATTCACTTAAACGTCTCGCCTAGCAACAGCAATTTTTGAGGGGGGTCAACTGTGGTCTTAAATCAAGGACTACCCATGTGCTCATCCTATAAAGGAGGGTATTGGGGTTTCCACATATGAACCTGGGCCTGATTTTGAACTAGTTAGCCATTGTAACTAAACTTATTTTAATGGAAAACATGCATAATGAAAAATATGGCTTTTCCCCCCATTTGCAACCTAGGAAACAGAAGTTTGCAAAGCGTCTGCAAAGAGCCGAGGTGGCGCAGTGGTTAAATGCAGCACTGCAGGCTACTTCAGCTGACTGCAGTTCTGCAGTTCGGCTGTTCAAATCTCATCGGCTCAGGGTTGACTCAGCCTTCCATCCTTCCGAGGTGGGTTAAATTAGGACCCAGATTGTTGTTGGGGGCAATATGCTGACTCTGTAAACCGCTTAGAGAGGGCTGAAAGCCCTATGAAGCGGTATATAAGTCTAACTGCTATTGCTATTGCTAATAGTGGCTAGTTTCTTTTCTTCTTTTATCAATGAGCAGCCTACTAATCTTGGATATTTTGGGTCTTGGAAGCCTCCTGATCCCATGTGCCTATCCAGATGGGCCCTGATTTAAAAATACCCTTCCGAGAAAGGCATTCATTCAAGACATGCTATGTTTCCCCCCCCCCCCCACATCATGTGCTCCCGAAACTCATCTCCGAGGTTGAGAAATGGATTTTAAAAAACTCTACATGACCTCTGACTCATTGCTAGACCAAGGGAAACAATTAGATCGTTTCTACAATCCGGGTTTAATGCTCAGATGAATATCTGCAAATATTTTCAGCCCAAACCAGTTGGTGGTTGATTATAAAGGGGGAACGGAATGGGGACGATGTTTATGATTGGGATGGGAGGAAACCTGGCGAGCAGGACCATCGTCACTAAACCTGTGATGCAGGTCATCTTGTCCCAGGCTTTCTTATGGATGCTGCTTTATTTATGTGTTTACCATATTTTTCAGAGTATAAGACACATCTTTTTCCCTCAAAAAGGAGGCTGAAAATCTGAGTGCGTCTTATACACTGCATACAGCATTTTTTGCCTCCTAAAACCCCACCCCCTTCACCAAAATGGCCATGCATCGCTTTTAGGAGGCTTTCAGAGTGCTCCTGGAGGCTGGGGAGGGCAGAAATGAGCAAAAAATGACCCATTCTTTGCTCAATTTCCCCTCCCACCAGCCCCCAGGAGCACTCTATAAGCCTGCTAAAGGATATCCATGCCCTTTTGGGGGGACAAAAAACGGGCCCATTTTCGTGAAAAACGGGCCGTTTTTGGTATGTTTGCAGAGTGCAAAAAGTTTTTTTTTTTTAATTTGCCTCTTCAAAACCTTGGTGTGTTTTATACTCCGGTGCATCTTATACTCTGAAAAATACGGTATTTTATTTCATCAAACATGAATTAGATAACAGATATAAGTATAGACATGATTATGAACACATGAAATGAATACGAATACAAGGGAATATTAGGAGAGGGACGGTATGCACGCTAGTGCGCTTATGCACGCCCCTTACAGACCTCTTAGGAAAGGGGTGAGTTTCGACAGTAGAGAGTCTAAGGTTAAAGTTTTAGGGGTTCGGGGAAGAAACCACAGAGTCAGGTAGTGCATTCCAGGCGTTGACCACTCTGTTGCTGAAGACGCATTTTCTGCAATCGAGTTTGGAGAGGTCTACCTTAAGTTTGTATCTACTGTATGCTCGTGTATTATTGTGGTTGAAGCTGAAGTAGTAAGGAGCCGAGGTGGCGCAGTGGTTAGAGTGCAGCACTGCAGGCTACTTCAGCTGACTGCAGTTCTGCAGTTCAGCGGTTCAAATCTCACCGGCTCAAAGGTTGACTCAGCCTTCCATCCTTCCGAGGTGGGTAAAATGAGGACCCGGATTGTTGTTGGGGGCGATATGCTGACTCTGTAAACCGCTTAGAGAGGGCTGAAAGCCCTATGAAGCGGTATATAAGTCTAACTGCTATTGCTATTGACAGATAGGACGTTGTAGCAGATAATTTTATGCACTACGCTTTTGTCGGCCCGTGACATCTGCCCCGCAAAGGTGCTTTTTCAAGAGGCAACTGGACTTTGAAGACGTTCAGCTTCTCATCCGAGAAGCTTCTTCAGCTCTGACTGGCTGGTGGGGAATGGAAGGATTGATGAGCCTGTGTTGTCTGCACCCCCAAAAGCCTGTCCCTATGTTCAGTGGTGAAGGGACACAGGGCAGAAAACATCCTGCAGAAAGCACAAGTCCACAACACAGACCTTTCAATAGTTCCCAAGAAGGCTCCACGCCCCTTTGCACTGCTCAGGTGACCCTGACGGCACAGATAGACCTCCAAGTGGCCTCGACGACTCTATAAAAAGGAGGCAAATGACCAGCTGTCTGCAAGGAATGTAAATCCTTCCATTCCCCACAATCCCGTAAGAGCTGAAAAAAGCTTCTTGGATGAGAAATGAAACATTCTTCAAAGAAAAAAAGAACAGTTGCCTTTTGGAAAAAGCACCTTTGGGATAACGGTGACCTGGATGGCTGAGAATCCCCATAGATGTTTAGCTACAGGGAGCTTTATAGGCATCAGATCTTACCTCTTGCCAGCTTTAATCCCAGTTTTGCTGGGCCATCTCCCAACAGATTTTTCAAGACCTGATGTCCTCAAGGCCTCCTCAACCCTGGCTCCTCTCTAGCCTGAAGCCTGAATCCTCTTAGGCTAGGGGTGTCAAACACAAGGCCTGTGTCTGATGTGGTCAATTGTGGCTCACAGATAGGAAGGAGAGGAGAAAGGAGAGGAATAGGAGAAAGGGAAAGGCAGAGGAAGAATGGGAGGGAATGTAAGAGTAGGAAAGAGGGGAGGAATGGGAAGAAGAGGGGAAGGGTAAAGGGGAGGAAGGGAAAGGAGAGGAGGGAGGAAGGAAGGAGAGAAGAAAGAGAAGAAAGGGGTAGGAAGGAGGGAGGGAAGGAGGGAGGGAAGGAAGGAGAGAAGAAAGGAGGGAAGGAAGGAGGGAAGGAAGGAGAGAAGGAGAGAAGAAAGGAAAGGAAGGAGGGAATGTAGGAGAGAAGGAAGGGGGGAAGGAAGGAGGAAAGGAAGGGGGAAAGGAAGGAGAAAAGGAGAAAAGAAAGGAGGGAAGGAAGGAGGGAAGGAAGGGGAGTAGGAGAGAAGAAACGAGGGAAGGAAAGAGGGAGGGAGGGAAGAAGAAGTAGGACCGTTGTAAGATAAGATGGATGTATGGGATGTTAAAAAAGCAATCTTCAAGTATATTGTCAACAGTAGGGAAAAATTGTTATAAATACATATTATTAATAACAGTTATGAGATCATATAATTGTGAATGTATATATGAAATTGATAAAATTAAAATAATTTTTTAAAAAAATTGTGGCTCACAGGACCCATCCTGGAAAATGGAAGGGGCCGGCCCCATGTTGCTTTGTCCCAGTCTACCCAATGTGAAGAGGAAACATCCCAGCAGTTTGGGGAATGGCGTGAAGCTGGCCACGCCCATACAGTTGGCCATGCCTACACAGTCAGCCACGGTCAGTGAGTGGCACCAAGCTGACCACACCCACACAGTTGGCCATACCCACCTGCGGCCCCTCCCGAGGTCAACCACAGCCCTGATGCGGCCCTCAATGAAATTGAGTTTGACACCTCTGCCCTAGGCCGTCGCTTCCGTAACCCTTAGCATAGGGTCTTCTTATCTTCCCATCCTGCAACACTCCTGGTTGTTCAGAGCATTTCTATTCATCGTAGAGGTGGCATTTCCTTTGGGGACCCACTCTAAGTGGCTGTTTCTTCTTCGTATTTCTTTCAACTGACCAGCTTGCCTGCTTTCCCCCCCAACCTTCTCCCCTTAGCTTGATCACCTACAACTCCCTGGAACTGATTGGGGACGACGCTTTCGTGGGACTGACACACCTGGAATATCTGTAAGTATGCAACAGTGGGGCGGGGTGAGTGGGAAAATAGGAGCGAGTACATCAGTGGGGACCGAGATGGGTTGACGTCAAGTATCTCGATCAAGGACAGGATAGCACGGCTCCTTCCCATGTTATGGGACAGTAACCGTCATTCCTTACCTCCACCAAGGGCTTTGGTGAGGGTGGATGGAGCCGCAGTCTATCAACATCTGGACTGCTGTGTACAGGCGAAACTCGAAAAATTTGAATATCGTGCGAAACTTCATCTATTTCAGTAATGCAACTTAAAAGGTGAAACTAATATATGAGATAAGGCTCACTATATGCACAGCAAGATAGTTCAAGCCGTGATTTGTCATAATTGTGATGATTATGGCTTACAGCTCATGAAAACCCCAAATCCACCATCTCAGAAAATTAGAATATTGTGAAAAGGTGCAATATTCTAGGCTCAAAGTGTCCCACTCTAATCAGCTAATTAAGCCATAACACCTGCAAAGGGTTCCTGAGCCTTTAAATGGTCTCTCAGTCTGGTTCAGTAGGAGTCACAATCATGGGAAAGAGTGCTGACCTGACAGTTGTGCAGAAAACCATCGTTGACACCCTCCATAAGGAGGGAAAGCCTCAAAAGGTAATTGCAAAAGAAGTTGGAAGTTGTTCCCAAAGTGCTGTATCAAAGCACATTAATAGAAAGTTATGTGGAAGGGAAAAGTGTGGAAGAAAAAGGTGCACAAGCAGCAGGGATGAGGATTGTCAGGAAAAGGCCATTCAAAAGTGTTGGGGACTTTCACAAGGAGTGGACTGAGGCTGGACTCAGTGCATCAAGAGCCACCACACAGAGACGGATTCTGGACATGAGCTTCAAATGTCGTATTCCTCTTGTCAAGTCGCTCCTGAACAACAAACAACATCAGAAGCGTCTTACCTGAGCTAAAGAAAAACAGACCTGGTCTGTTGCTCATTGGTCCAAAGTCCTCTTTTCTGAGGACAGCAACTTTTGCATCTCATTTGGAAACCAAGGACCCAGAGTATGGAGGAAGAATGGAGAGGCACACACTGCAAGATGCTTGAAGTCCAGTGTGAAGTTTCCACAGTCTGTGTTGATTTGGGGAGCCATGTCATCTGCTGGTGTTGGTCCACTGTGCTTCATTAAGTCCAGGGTCAACGCAGCTGTCTACCAGGAGATTTTGGAGCACTTCATGCTTCCTTCTGCAGATGAGCTTTATGGGGATGCTGACTTCATTTTCCAGCAGGACTTGGGACCTGCCCACACTGCCAAAAGCACCAAAACCTGGTTCAATGACCATGGGATTACTGTGCTTGATTGGCCAGCAAACTCGCCTGGCCTAAACCCCAAAGAGAATCTATGGGGCATTGCCAAGAGAAAGATGAGAGACATGAGACCGAACAATGCAGAAGAGCTGAAGGCTGCTATTGAAGCATCCTGGTCTTCCATAACACCTCAGCAGTGCCACAGGCTGATAGCTTCCATGCCACACCGTATTAAGGCAGTAATTGCTGCAAAAGGGGCCCAAACCAAGTACTGAGTACATATGCATGCTTATACTTTTCAGAGGTCCAATATTGTTCTATGTACAATCCTTGTTTTATTGATTGCATGTAATATTCTAATTTTCTGAGATTGTGGATTTGGGGTTTTCATGAGCTGTAAGCCATAATCATCACAATTATGACAAATCACGGCTTGTACTACCTTGCTTTGCATGTAATGAGTCTTATCTCATATATTAGTTTCGCCTTTTGTTGCATTACTGAAATAAATGAACTTTTGCACGATATTCAAATTTTTCGAGTTTCACCTGTATTGCAGAGAAGAGGCAGGGACTGTAGCTCAGGAAGAGAAGGGCTTGTAAGGTTTAAGAGATTGAGTTGTAGCTATGGGACTGTGTTGGGAGGGGCTGTCACAGAGAAGAGGGGATTGACTTATTCTCCAAAGCACTTGAGAAGTAATGTGTGAAAGCTTGTTAAAGAGAGATCCAACCTAGAAGTATGAAGAAATTTTCTGACAGTGAGAACAATTAATCAGTGGACCACCTTGGTTCCCAGGATTGTGGGTCCAGGTTTTAAAAAATAGACAGGGCAGCCTTTTGATCAGGATGGGGTAAACTCACCTGTCCTGAGCAGGAGTTGGACCAGAAGACCTCTGTGGTCTCTTCCAGTCAATGATTCTATGTTCTATGAAATGTTTTAAGTCCGAAAGGAATCAAAAATGGAACATATCTACAGTAAAATGTGCAGTCAGCTTTATTTTCCTTTATTCATGAAATTTCATTCCAACATCCAGAAGGTTGTATGTGGCTGGTCCAGTGTTGGGTTTCAAAAATTGTTCGAACCTACTCTGTGGATGTGGCCTTCTTTGTGGGAGTGGCTTGCTGCCCATGTGACTGGATGTGAGTGGCTTGCCGCCCATGTGACCAGCTATGAAGATGCCAACGACACTTGTCAGAACCACCTTAAATTACCTCACACACAGCACTGGCATGCATAAGAATATGATGTAAACTTGTTTTTTAAAAGGCATCTTTGGTTTGCTTTAAAACAACTTCAACACACACAATGTTCTGATTGCACCACAAACACAGTAGTCATCCTTACCTTTCACAGAGGCACTGAGCTTTATAAATATGAGCATGATAGTGTAGAATAATCATATCCAAGGACCAGTGGTGGGTTTCAAAAAATTTTGGAACCTCTTCTGTAGGTGTGGCCTGCTTTCCGGGTCCACTGATGGAGCCTCTTCTGACCGGTTCGGTAGATTTGACAAACCGGTTCTACTGAATAGGTGCGAACTGGTAGGAACCCACCTCTGGCCTGGTCCCAGATTTAGAGCCCATTTGCCTTTTGTTTTGCATGTTTATTTGTCAAATTATGGTGCTGCCTTTCTCCCAGAAGCAAAAGGCAGTGTGTAGCAGAGGTTCTCCCCCTCCTGGTTTTCTCCTCGCAGGAACAGCCCTGAGAGGCAGGCTGAGCTGAGAAACCTTGACTGGCCCAAATCCCCCCATGATCTGAGGGTTGACATTAGCCCATCCTTCGTCCAACGTCTTAATCCCTGCCCCGTCCTTTTTTTCCCTCCTTTCTTGAGACTTACGAGGACTTCTCTTCCAGGTTCATTGAACAAAACAGACTAGAAGCCATCTCCAAGAATGCCTTCAGAGGCCTGAAGACTCTTCTTCATCTGTGAGTACTTTGTGGGACATCTTCCTGGTTCCTCTTTGGACTTCTGGAGGTTCTGGCAAACTTTACTTACTGTTTATTAGATTTTATATCCACCCTTTATTTTGGGCAAACTTTAAGTGACATACATGCTTTGAGATTTCACTAGCAACTTAGCCTAAGACGGCAATAATTTTGCTTGGTTTAGATGCCTTAACTATCCCAAAGTCTCCTTTATTTTTGGTTCCTGGTGCTGTTCCAAGTTATTTGCTTTCAGACCTTTCATTTCCCAACAAGGTAACATTATCAGCACCAATGAGGTTACCTGGTTAGGTAATGAAACTTCTGCAAGCTCAGAGAGACTCCGCATTTCAGCCCTGAACCACAAATATTCTCTTCCATTGGGATTGTTTTATTGCCATCATGCACGGCCCATGATGTTCCCAAACTTGCCAACTTGCTTTAAGAAGGATATTTTTTGGAAAGGAGGATTAGAAAATTTTGGCATTAAATATTATGGATGTTTAGCTAGAACAGGATATGAGGATTTAATGTTAATGGAGGATTTTATAAATAAGTAAATGAAATGCCAGTATGTGGTTATGTATTAAATCAGGGTATATTTTATGATGAAGGACGTTTAAGTAATCATAGTCAAATAAAAGTGGAGGTATGATGATGGTAATAGAATAAATATCCGAGTTAAGATATTAGAATTAATATGAATTATATTTGATGATGGTGGAAGAGATGAACAAAAGCCTTTTGTAACCAACTGATACACTTTGTACAGTATATAAAGAAGGAGGATTTGTATGTTTGTTTTGAAAATAAAAATATATTTTTTTAAAAAAAAAGAATGATATTTTTTTCCCTTTCCATTTTTCACAGGAATTTAGCCAACAACAACTTGCAGACCTTACCAAGGCACCTCTTCCGAGGCCTGGATTCACTGACTTCAGTGTAAGTTGTGTGGGTCCAGGAGAAAGAAAGAAGGGTCAGTGAGAGCAATCAATCAGTGGAACAGGTTGCATTCAGATGTTGTGAATGCTCCAACACTGGATGTTTTTAAGAAGAGATTGGATAACCATTTGACTAGAAGACCTCCGAGGTCCCTTCCAACTCCCTTTCCAACTCTATTATTCTTTTTTTTAATTAATTTTTATTTTAAACACATAAGCACATCAACAAACACATGAGTTAAAAACAACATAGGAACAATAAGTTCCATCGTATATCATACAGCAGTTCCGAATCGGTTTCTTTGCAGTTAATGTTTTCCCTTCTATACATTTCTATCTTGCGTTCATAATCTCCTCTATTATTCTATGCTGTATGTTTTTTTCCTGGTTTTGGCTTGGAGGAAGAACAGAAGGGTGTGAATTATAGCAAGAGAGAGCTGGGCTGGCAAAAGAATTAACCATCCTCAGCTCCAAGTGCTTGAAGCATGGGAAGGCATACCCCACCCCAACCCCAGAAGACACAAAGTTGGCCTCGGGTGAAGGTTTTGCTGCCATCTGCCCTCCTATTGACCACCCACCAACTTCTTTCTCAACAGGGACCTGCGGGGAAATGCTTTCCACTGCGACTGTAAGCTGAAATGGCTGGTGGAATGGCTCAGCCACACCAGCGCCTTGGTGGAGCCCATCGAGTGCCACTCGCCGGCTGAGCTGAACCGCACCAGTCTCAGCGAACTGAAGCCTGGAGGGTTCAATTGCATCACCACTGGTAGGTCATCCTTTGTGCTTTGGGTTCCTTCCAGCGAGGAAGGACTGCCAACCCTATCCTGAGTCAAAGACAGAGAGCAGCCTCAATCAGCAAGTATTACTACGGTATCCTGGAAGGGTCAGCCAAATGGGTTAGCTCTTTCCTTTGTCTCTCCATAATGGGGGAGAAGAATGGTCTTTGTTGGCTATTTTTTGCTCATAAGTTGCCCTTCTGACTATTCGGCATTTTCTGTCTTTGAGTACCAAAAAAGACCTTTATTTATTTTGACTTGTAGGGAAAAGGTTCTATCTGCAGCAGTGGTGGGATTCAGCCAGTTCGCACCTATTTGGGAGGACCGGTTCTTAACTTTCTAAGAGGTTCAGAGAACTGGTTGTTGGAAGAAATCTTCTGTTTTTTCCCACTTTACAGGGCTAATCCTGTAAGGAAGGTAGGAAGGAAACATCCTGGTGCCCACACGACCTGAAGGTTCTTGGAAAATATTGTTGGAAATAGCTCTCCCTTCTTGGTGTATCCATAGTCCTCCAAACTATAATTCAAGATGACTCTTGCTTGGAGTTGATATTATGCCTAAAGCCTAGCTGGACAATCTGCCTGCTTTCAAGGGCCACGCTAGTCCCTGCCATGGAGGCCACAGTTCATTGGTGGGATTCAGCCAGTTCGCACCTATTCGGGAGAACCGGTTGGTAACTTTCTAAGGAGTTTGGAGAACCGGTTGTTGGAAGAAATCACCTTTTGTTTTCCCCCACTTTAGAGGGCTAATCCTGTAGGGAAGGCAGGAAGGAGACATTCTGGTATTGTTTCTAGCCTAATCTTTATAGCCCTGCTTACAGAAACTGCCTCTTCGGTTAACCCTTATTACATTGTAACAGCCTTGCTGTTATGACCTGTTAGTGAGCATCTCATAGACATTTGGTTGCCACTGTTGGAAGCAATAATCTGGATACTTGGCTCTTTTGTTAGTCTGAAAGCTGAATTTGACTTTTGGGAAGCATGCTGGGGGATGCAATTCCAAGAATTGGGAAGAGCCAGGAAGAAACCTAAATTTGGCTCCTTGCTGCATTCAAAACATGCCATTCAGTAGCAACGTCAGGCCAGATGTGAAGACACAGTTAAATTTTGCAAGGCGATGATGCAAGGAACTCAGGCTTGCAAATTCTTCTCCCTTGCTCTGGGTTGACCCAGCAGGATTCATCATTGTGGATCAGCCATAAGGGACAGCAAAATGAAACCATGATGAGCAAATCAAAGATGTTGTGCATGGAACCTTTAAACCCAGCATCGGCCCTTGCTTAAATGCATCTATTAATTAATTGCATTCCAGGCTGCCAAGTGAGTTTCCCTTTCTGAATAGTTGAAGGGCCACCAGAGTTGCGAGATTCCATCCCTGATTGAATGCTAATTCCCACCTTCCTCTCCCCACAGAACTTGTCCTCTTTGACACGTTGCCAGAGCAGTCTCTTTCAATAGAAACATTCGTCTACCATGATGAAGAGAACTTGGTGATTGCACAGCCCTTTACTGGACGGTGCAACTTCCTGGAGTGGGACCACGTGAGTGGGAAATTTCGCAGCTATGCCACTATCAATGGTAAGGAACCCAGAAACACACAGCATAATCACTTTTCTCCTGCCAGCATTACTAGGTGGAAACATTTCCTTCATGCCAGGGTTCCAAATAGCATCCAAAAGTAACTCAGAATCCAAGGCAAAGTATTGTTCAAAGTTCCGATTTCTTAAAAGAGCCATGATGGCACATCTGGGAAAACCTGAATCTGAAAGCTTTCGGGTTTTCCCCACCTAGTTGAAAGTTCAAGATCATGCCCCACACACGATTCCGTCACATGGTCCAATCTCCCACTGCCATGCTGGTAGTTCCACCCATCCAGTTCCGGTCAGGTGCAGAGACAAAGGATGACCTTGATTTTCTAGAAAGAATTTTGTTTGGGCTACAAAGTAGGTAACTCCACACAAGTCCCCCTCCCATTTTCCCACAATAGAAAATGCATAGCAGTATAATAGAAAGTGTGGCAGACCAAAGATCCAAAAGAAAGCTGCAGGCCTGACACTTCGTTGTTCAGAAATGTACAATGGGTATCACTCAGCAGCACCAACCTACACCCCAGAGGTGGGTTCCTACCAGTTTGCACCTATTCGGTAGAACCGGTTCATCAAATCTACCGAACCGGTTAGAAGAGGTTCCACCAGTGGACCCGGAAAGCAGGCCACACCTACAGAAGAGGTTCCAAAAATTTTTGAAACCCACCACTCACACAGATACACACACACACACAGACAGACAGCAGACTGACACACAGAGAGAAAGAAAGAGAAAGAAAGGAAGAAATAAATAAATAAGAAAGAAAAAGAGTGAGAGATGAAAGAAAAAAAGAGACAGAGAGACAAAAGGAAGGAGAGAGAGAGAGAGAGAGAGAGAGAGAGAGAGAGAGAGAGAGAGAACACATGGCCGCCAAGCCACTCCCACCAGGTCACATGGCTGGCAAGCCATTCCCACAAAAGAGGCCACACCCACAGAGTAGGTTCCAAATTTTTTTGAAACTCACCACTGCTACACCCCATAATGAATAAGTCAGAGCTGGAGGGTGGAGTTAAGCATGTCATCAGATTAGAATCCTTGCATTCCCACAGGCACTCCAAACCCAGCCCATCCTGAATTCTGTTGACCTTTATCTGACGCCAGTTTAGTATTAAACTTTAGTTAACCGGGTTGTTGTGTATAGGCTTGAATAAATCTTCTATGCCAAGGGTCTCCAACCCCTGGTCCGTGGACTGGAAGTGGTATGCGGCATGCCAGCAACTGGTCCCTGCAAACAGATGAAGCCCCATCTGTGGGATGTAAACAGCATGCAAAACCACACAGAAAAAACGTTCTCCATGGAACTGGTCCCCAATGCCCAAGAGGCTGAGGGCCACTGTTCTATGCTACACGCTGATTCCTTGCAGCTGTCAAGTACTGCCATTTCATAGCAAAATGGGAGGGGCCCACGTTGCCAAAGAGATTTGGGCAGGGAAAAAATAACACTACACTATTAGAAGGGCTTATCACACTTCGAAAACAAATAGATCGCTTCCTGAATTGTCTTGAATATGAGTAGGGTATCAAGAACAATTTACCATATTTTTCGGACGCACCTTTTTCCCCCCCAAAAAAGAGGGTGAAAATCTGGGTGCATCTTATACACTGAATATAACATTTTTGGCCTACCGAACCTCCGCCTGCACACCCTTTGCAAAAATGGACATGCAGAGGGTTTAGGAGGCTTGCAAAGTGCGCCTGGGAGCTGAGGAGGACCAAAAAGAACAAAATATGGGCCGTTTTTGCTCATTTTTGCTGCCCCCAGCTCCCCAGGAGCACTCTACAAGCCTCCTAAAGCCTCTCCATGCCCCCCCTTTTTTTTGCAAAACAAATGAGGCGTGCAGAGGGTTTGGGAGGCCTGCAGAGTGCAAAAACTTTCTTTTAAAATGTACCTCTTCAAAATCTTGGTGCGTCTTATGTGCATCTTATAATCCGGAAAATACAGTACTTGGAGGACATGACATTCTTATCTGACCTTCTACATTCTTTGCTGGCTCCAAAGCATTGAGAGAAACAGTACAAATCTAGTCAATCAATCAATCAATCAGAACAGAGCTAGAAGGGACCTTGGAGGTCTTCTTGTCATCCGAATGGCAATGTCATAATTAAGACAATGTGACGGCAATTAAATAGATAACTGCAATGTAAGAAGACTTCCAGCACCACATTTGAGTGACTCCACCTTTCTCCTTCTCAGGTTCTTCCACCGTGGTCTGCAAGCCCTTGGTGATTGAGGGAGAACTCTTTGTAGTTGTCGCTCAGCTCTTTAGAGGGTCCCACATCTACAAGCGACACGAAGCTACAGGGCAATTCCTGCACACCCAGGTCATCGAGAGCTCACGCATCCGCAAGCCCAATGACATCGAGGTCTTCCGAATGGAGGGAGACTGGTATTTCATCATGGCTGACAGTTCCAAGGCCGGCTCGACCACCTTGTACCGCTGGAATGGCCACGGCTTCTATTCCCACCAGTCCTTGCATTCTTGGTATCGTGACACGGATGCTGAATTCCTGGAGATTGCAGGCAAGCCGCACCTCATCTTGGCCAGCAGCTCTCAGCGCCCTGTCGTCTACCAGTGGAACAAGCAGCAGTTCGTGCGCCGCACGGACATTCCTGATATGGATGACGTCTACGCTGTCAAGCATTTCAAGGTCAAGGACGACGTGTACATTTGTTTGACGCGCTTCCTTGGAGATTCTAAGGTGAGATTGGAGGTTGGGATGGTTAGTCGTCTCTGTACACTACCTGCTTCACTGGGGTCATGCATTTCACCCAGCCCCGATGTGGTTTGTCTACAACCTCCAGGAATGTGGCTATTTGGCCTACCGCCGTGATGACGAACCTATGGCATGGGTGCCAGAGGTGGCACACAGAGCCCTCTCTGGGGGGAAACGCGCCGTTGCCAGCTACTCTTCTGGTTTAGTCATTTAGTCATTTAGTCACATTATTTGTATGCCGCCCTTTTCCCTGGGGGGACTCAGGGCGGCTCACAGTTCAAAAAGGGGAGGGGAAAGACAAACAATTTACAACATAGAGACACTACATCATTTAAAAACTCAACAGTCATACAATTCGAGTGTGGGTTAGAGTCTTAACCCCAGGCCAGCCGGGACAGCCAGATTTTAAGTGTGGCACGGAAGGTCTGGAGGGTGGTGAGGGTCCGAATCTCCACGGGGAGTTCGTTCCAGAGGGTCGGAGCAGCCACCGAGAAGGCTCTCCTCCGGGTAGTTGCCAGTCTACACTGGCTGGCTAATGGAATTCGGAGGAGGCCTAATCTATGCGATCTTATCGGTCTAGTGGAGGTAATTGGCAGTAGGCGGTCTCTCTCGGGCGCACATGGTTTCCAGCTGGACTCTGTGGGCACCAGAGCACAGAAAATGGCATGAAAACAGCTCCCAAAATGGCCAGAGAACCAGGCTGTTTTTAGGACCATTTTCAGACTGTTTTCAGACTATTTTTGGCCCAAAAATGGCCCGAAAACCAGCCTGAAAAATGCCCCCCAAAATGGCCATAAAACAGGACACAGGGACCAGCCAGCTGGTCTCCAGTTTTCTGGCACTCTGGCGCACGCACATGCACAAGTGTTTTGGTTTGGGCACGCGGTGCTGAAAAGGTTCGCCATCACTGGCCTAGCAGGTTGGGGGAATCCAACCATTGTGGCTTGTAGATCAGAGGTTATAAGTGACATGTGTGGGCCTTAGAATCTGGAGGTATTTTCAAGGTAAACTTGATGGAGCTTTGAACATAGTCTGTAGGCAGTGGTGGGATTTAAATAATTTAACAACCGGTTCTCTGCCCTAATGACCAGCAGGGTAGGTGGGGCTTGGTGGTCATGTGACTGGGTAGTCATGGCCAACTCAACATCACTCATGTTGATGGGCGCTTCGCCTTAGCTGTTACAATGTAATGAGGGTTAACCGGAGAGGCAGTTTCTGTAAGCAGAGCAATAAAGATTAGGCTACAAACAACACCAGAATGTTTCCTTCCTGCCTTCCTTGCAGGATTAGCCCTGTAAAGTGGGGGGAAACAAAATGAGATTTCTTCCAACAACCGGTTCTCCGAACTGCTTAGAAAGTTACCAACCGGTTCTCCCGAATAGGTGCGAACTGGCTGAATCCCACCACTGCCTGTAGGGGAATATATTTGTGCTTGGTGAAAACTTTTTTTATCTGCTGCCACTTAAAAACATGTCTCAGTGAGAAGCACAAGTTATTCAAGTTGATGTCCTGAAAGCTGGGGAGATCTAGAAGTGACCTCCAGTTACATTGAATGACAGCTTTCTTAATTCTTACCCATCGTTAGGAAAGCCTCTGGAGTGGTGTGGTGGCCTAGAGGTGGAGGCCGTGAGTTCTATCCTAGGTAGAGGCAGATATTTCTCTCTCTGGCCACACTGAGAATATATACAGTATATGCTGAACAAAACTCCACATTGGCAACAGGGAGTGCATCCAGCCAGTAAAACACTCAGCTAGCTCCATTGCCCAGACTCCACCCCACAAGGGATTATGGGGTTGTAAAATGGAGATAATGATGATGATTAGGAAAGCCTACAATAGTTGAAAAGACTTAACATATGGTACCAAATGCTCAGAACACCAATCCTGCCATCCCATCTTCTTGATGGAAGATTGTGAGTAAAAGACTGGGCGGCCATCAATTGACCCATAAATCTGGATTCCTGCACTTACACAGCCTTACTCAAATGTATATTTCTGTAGTGTTTGGAAAGGCAAAGCAGAACCTTATCTGATGAGCTTCTGATGAGAGTCCTTTTGGTGGCCATTATGTCACGCTACCATTTGTAGTGGAAGCACATAAGCAGACAAAGCAACGATAAATTGAACAAATGATAAATAGCACATACATACGTACATGATGGTCCAAAGAATAAGCTATCTGAAGTTAGTGTGACTGCTATTGTATACTTGTTTAGTTTTATCCTGGCAAGATGATGGATACAGGTGATTATTCTTTGTCCTTTCTCTTCAAGTTCAAAACAACTCTGTCCATTCAGAGACAAAGCTGAGTCAGGCACCTCCTTCCCATTGTCAGATCGGAGAGTTGGGTTATCTAACCCAATTTCACCTGTGCTATATTTGCCAACTTTAGCCTATAAGGCCGCCAGTTAGAAATACTGGGATTTTAATGAGTTCCTACATTAAGTACATTAAGGACGTGGTGGTTCAGTGGCTAAGATGCTGAGCTTGTCGATCAGAAAGGTCAGAACTTTGGCGGTTCGAATCCCTAGCACTGCATAACAGAGTGAGCTCCCGTTACTTGTCCCAGTTTCTGCCAACCTAGCAGTTTGAAAGCATGTAAAAATGCAAGTAGAAAAATAGGGATCACCTTTGGTGGGAAGGGAACAGCGTTCCATGCGCCTTCAGCATTCAGTCATGCCAGCCAAATGACCACGGAGACATCTTCGGACAGTGCTGGCTCTTTGGCTTTGAAACAGAGATGAGCACCGCCCCCTAGAGTCGGGAACGACTAGCACATAATATGCAAGGGGAACCTTTACCTTAAGTACATTAAATCTATGGCAATGGTTCTTGCTAGGTCTGATCCCTGGAGAAGAGAAAATGCCAAGGCACATGATTCCATCTTGGCTCAATCAAATCTAATTTATTGGGGCAAGATAAATCGGTTTTTCTTTTCCAATGTGTCATCGGTTATGAATCAGGTAGATTGCTCACTGAGAAATAAACGAAATCCCTCCCCTCGGATGATTCCCATTTTTTCCCATTGTCCTTGCATCTGGATTTAACGTTAGGTTCCTTTCCCCCCATAACAACACTCCCACCTTTCTAAGACTTGCTGCGGTTTTAGTGGCAGCTCTGAGCTTGCACACCTGTACACCCTTTGACTGAAACCATCTCCCAGAAATTGCATTTGAGTCCTGTTCTCCTCTCCCACAGGTGATGCACTGGGACGGCTCCATGTTTCGAGATGTCCAGCAGATGCCTTCCCGCGGCTCCATGGTCTTCCAACCGCTGAGCATCTCCGGATATCGCTACGCCTTCCTTGGCAACGACTACTCCTTCAGCAAAGTCTACCGCTACGACCCCATCACTGGCCTCTTCCAGCACTTCCAGGAGCTCAACACCCAGGCCCCGCGCTCCTTTGCCCACCTCAACGTTGACAAGCAAGATTTCCTGATTGCCTCCAGCTTCAAGGGCAAGACACACATTTACCGCCACCTCATCATTGACCTGAGTGCCTGAGCCCAGCGACAGTGGGGCTGGTGGGGGAGGGCATTGATCGCAGGTAGGAGGCAGCTACCGCAGGGAGAAGCAGCCTAGGAGAAGACCGCTGGCTCCCGGGAAGTGCAGTACCAGAGGCATCCACTAGGGGGACACCAGATGCTGTTGAGGATGCACTTCTCCAATGGCCGGAGATAACAGCTGGCCAGCAGGTGGGAGCTGGGCGACTTAAGAGCCATAATCAATCACTAGCAAATGCAACCGGAGTGGGAGCAGAAGCCAGCAGGATTTTTGTTTCCTTCCGACCTGCCAAATGATGATAAACTGAGGCTGCCGTTGCCGGAAAGGGCAGTTTTACAGTGGGGTTAAGCCAGGAAACCCCTCACCAACAAGACACACTTGGCTTTATAGGGAGGTGAATCCTCTCCAGAATTCTTTCTGAATTTCCATTCTTCCCTTTCCCTCTCCCCACCCTAACAAGGATGAGGTTGATTCGGTTGGATTTTCTTCTTCCCTTTTTAATGGATTCCTGGAAACATTTTCCCCCCCACTTTTGCTTATTTTGCCTGCTTGCTTGTACGGCTCTGTTTTCTTTTGAAAACATTTCTTTTTTTAAAAAAAAAAATTGTGCAATCCTGCATCAGATAACTGTAACCTATGCGTGCCTGCTCAAAACACCCACGTACGGCTGAATTCACACAATGCGGACAGAGCCATGTAGAAGGGAGTTGATCGGCTGGGATTCAGGTTTTTTTTTGATGGGGGAGATCTTAATCTAGTGTGGAAACCAGGCCACGGTGTTAAGTTATCATATGAGGGGGGGTTTTGGGGGGGAGGAGGGTTGGCTATCCCAAATCATGGGCCCAAAACGTTGTGTGAACTCAGCCAAAGAATCTTGGAACCCCTTTAAATGTCTTACAATATAAGCTTCATATGTTATACTTGAGCTGCGGCGGTGCAGTGGTTAGAGTGCAGCACTGCAGGCAACTTCTGCCGGCTGCCGGCTGCCTGCAATTTTGGCAGTTCGAATCTCACCAGGCTCCAGGTTGACTCAGCCTTCCATCCTTCCGAGGTGGGTAAAATGAGGACTCAGATTGTTGGGGGCAATAGGCTGACTCTGTAAACCGGTTAAAGGGGGGTGTAAAGCACTCTAAAGCGGTGTATGTCTAAGTGCTGTTGCTACTTCCCTAGGAATAAGTCCCGTTGATCTCAACTGGGATTAGCAGCCCAGGCTGTTAACTGGTCTGCCTCCCACTCCGTCCGACTAGAAGCCTGTCTCAACCTTTCACTGAGATAGGCTGCATTTTCTGGTGAACATTTTAATGCGTTCAGCAGATGTTTTTTCCAAAGCAGATCTACATCAAGTAATGTTACAGTCGTCTGCTGGTTGCACCCAGTACATTTTAATGGCTGTTTTCTATTCCCCAGTTTAAGGATATATAAACATAGACAATGTTCGCCATCAAACTATGTCAGGGAGAGACATGACCGAAGCACAAGCTTAGCATTAAGCACACAAGGAGTCCCATGAAATCTTGATCAACCGGAGAAGGACTTTGGAGGCGGGGAGAGGGGGGAAGAGAACAAAGTAACATAAGAGGCGCATGGATTCATGGACAGAAGGGGCAGTTGGGAGCCATTCTGGACAGAACTGTTAGCTGAAACAGAGGTGGACTTGCAAGGAATACAGTCCAGCATTTATTTTTCAAACCGTAAACAGCCGTCTTGTTATTCAGAGTCATCAAATCTCCTCCTAGGAGTGGAGTTACTCTATTGTACACTTTCCCCTCGCTGGACTGGGAGAGAACGCAGCTCAGGCAGGAAATACACCACGGGAGGTTTCTTCAGAAGGATACGTTGATTTCCTCTATGGGCTTCCCTTCGCGATGCGGCATCCCACACACAATGCATTGTAAATAAAAGTCAATATATTGTTTGTGGGCTCGTGAGTGTTTGGACTTGTCCCCACGTATCCAGATGCTCAAGGAAGCTACTCAGAGCCAAAGGGTAGTGGGGAGGAGGATTCCCCTGTCCTTAAAACACGAGCAAAACCTACAATCCTTTTCATACAAGCTCTTTGCAACAGTCAAAGCACCGAAACACCAAATCGAAAAAGGTACTAAGCTATTGGACATATTATGTTAAACCACCGTTTCTTTGTCTAGGATTTATTGAATAAGCCGCCATTGACAGGGTTCACCCAGAAGGGTGATCCAGAAAGTGAGCAAGGCATGTTCTCAGTCGTACAGAATGAAGCACAGATCGTTGTTGTGGCCCACCAGCGGCCAACAGAGCTGGCAGCAGAGTCGGACAGTGAGGAGGTTGGGGAAGAACAGGGGCTAGTCCTGGGGGCTGAGGAAAGCTCAGATGAAGGCTCTGCATCAGAGGCAGAGAGGGAACTAGACAGCAGTGAGGCAGAGGAACAGCTGGAGCCTGTTCCCAGTGTGCGCCTGTGCAGAGCTGCCAGAAGACAAGAACAACTAAGAAAGTAAGGTCGACTTAGGAGTAAAGTCACACCTTGGAGGTGATTGGCCCCTCCCATAGGAAACAAAAGAGGAGTGAATGGGGAGGGGGCTTTTTGCAGGAAACAATTTGTTCCTTCGGTCATTTCAAAAGTGGAAAGTTCTGTTTGTGACTACAAGAGACTCGGAGCCAAGTTTTGCCTTGCCCTGCATTTGGAAACTAGTTATTTGGCAGCTCTCCAAATGAGATAAGGTTCGTGTTGATAAACATTCCTCTGAAAGACTCTTTGCTAAGCCTTGCTGACTGAATGAAAGAAATTCACAGTCGTGTAAATAAAAGAGGTTTTACCGGGACCAAGACTCTGCTTCTTGCTTTTTAAGGAAGCCTGGGTCAGAACAGTAGTCCTCAACTTATAAACTATTCATTTAGTGACCGTTTGAAGCTTACAATGAAAAAAAGTGACCTAGGGCAGTTTTCACAAGACCACTGCAGCATCCCCATGGTCATGTGATTAACAATTGGGCACTTGTCAACTGGAATGTATTTATGATAGATGCAGTATCCGGGGATCATGTGATCCTCCGTTTGTAAACTTCCCAACCAGGTTCCGACATGCAAAATCAATGGGAGAAGCTAACGTCACTTAGTGACTATATGATTCACTTAACAACCGCAGTGATTTGCTTAAAAGCTGTGAAAAAAATAAAATGGCACAAAGCTCACTTAACAACTGCCGTGCTTAAGTATGGGCTCAGTTGTGGCCACAAGTCAAGGACTAGTGGAACAAGTCAACCGAGGTAGCGTTGTTTCTGATTTTCTGCATAGTGCAACCCAGCTCTTGTTCAGTTAATAAATCAGAGTTAAGCCAACCACTGCCCACAAAGTAGATCTCTATCATTCTGGTGGCCGAGCAATCCTATTTCAGCATAAAATTGTTCATATATTAGGGACATTATTCCTTTTTAACCTGGCAGTGAGATTTTATTTCACAAAAGCAATGCAAGAACAAAAGGCAACAAAAGAAGTCGGTGGCTTATTGGTCAGGCAGAGGGCCGTTTCACCAAGAACAGTCAGGGCCGGTGGTATCGTGGGAAGAAGCTCCATTCAGCACTCGCTGGCTACTAGAAGACACGGGTGAGAAAACCAAATAACAAGGCACATTTTAGGTAAGATAAATGGCATGGTTTGCCCCTCCCCCAGAGGTGGTATACAGTGGCTTGTGACCAGTTCTGGAGAACCAGTAACAGAAATTTTGAGAACTGGTAAATACCACCTCTGGCTGGCCTCGCCCCATCTATCCTCTGCCTCCTGAGTCCCAACTGATTGGAAGGGAATGGGGATGTTGCAGTATTTTCCCCTGCCACGCCCACCAAGCCATGTCATGCCCACAAAGCCATGCCCACAGAACCAGTAGTAAAAAAATTTGAATCCCACCACTGCCCTCACCCTACATAAAAATTTGACTCAGGAGAAAGGGAGGCAGGTTCTCAAGGAATCCTCTGCAGGTTCTCTTACCTCCAAGGGATTGTTTAGGTGCCCCACTGATATTCGTGCTAGATGGGAGGGGAAAAAATGGAGGTTAAGAAAGAAGCTGGAGCCAAACGAGGGTGCTTACCCAAGTGAGCTTAAAACCTTGTGGTTTTCAACCTCGCAACTTTTTAAGATGGGTGGACTTCAACTCCCAGAATTCCATGCTGGCTGGGGAATTCTGGGAGTTGAAGTCCGCCCATCTTAAAAGTTGAAAGGTTGGGAAACACTGCCTTAACGGGAGTCCACCCCTTCCGCCCCACTGCTGTTTTAGAAAAGATCTCTTACCTGCTCTTTTTGAGCCTGCATTTGCACTTTCCACCTGGTTAGTTGGAGGGGGGGAGGTGGAACAAAAAGGACAACAATTAAAACAAGAAAATGATGGGGCAAAATCACCGAGGACTGCTGATATATCAAAACCAGTTTAGCAGGCAAAACAATCAGCTTCACTTCCTGGGTCTTCCTAGAGCAGCTAGAATACATCTAGTTCAGGGGTGTCCAAACTTGGGAACTTTAAGACTTGTGGACTTAACTCCCAGAATTCCCCAGCTGGCTGGGGAATTCTGGGAGTTGAAGTCCACAAGTCTTAAAAGTTCCCAAGTTTGGACACCCCTGATCTAGTTGGAAGCAGGAATGCCACTGTGTTGCAATACACTCTGGACTAGATCAGTCTTTCCCAACCTTGGCAACTTTAAGGGAAGTGGACTTCAACTCCCAGAATTCCCCGGCCAGAATTCTGGGAGTTGAAGTCCACGTATCATAAAATGCCTAAGGTTGGTAGACACTGGGCAAGGTAGACCTGGGCTCTCTTCCGGAAGACAATGATGGTAGAAGATAGGAGTGGGCCATTGTACCAACTGCAGGTAATCAGACCACGGCTGAGCCCAACATTTCTGTTGTTAAGCAAGACAGTTGCTAAGTGAATGTCGCCCCATTTGACAAACCTTCCTGCCACACTTATTCGGTGAATCACTTCCGTTCTTAAGTTAGTAACACGGTTGTGAAGGAAATCTGGCTTCCCCCATTGACTTGGCTAGTTGCAAGGTCGGAAAGGTGATGGCGGGACATGGCACCGTCATAAATATGAGTCAGCTGCCAAGTGCCTGAATTTGTATCACGTGGGAAAGCTGCAATGGTCGTACGTGCGAGCAACGGTCATAAGTCACTTTCCTCAGCACCGTTGTAACTCCCTGTAGTAGTTCTTAGCTCCCAGCGATTCCTCTTTTGAAGGAGGCGGCTACGTATTTCACAATCCCCCTGGTGGAATTTCCTACTCCACATTGGTGAGAGGGGACATTGTGTTTAAACAAAAATTTAGTCCTTGACCTCAGGAAACTCAACGTCTTGGGGTGGCTGTGGTTAATTCTCAGTGTTTGGGGGTGGGTGTAAATCTATTTAAAGTATTTGCATCCTAGCCGCCAGCCTGAAAGGCTTCCAGATCAAATTACTTTTAAAAATAGCCGTCCTCTCTTTGGTTTGACAACTGTAAATAGAGAGAGAGGGAGGGAGAGAAAGGGAGGGAGGGAGAGAACGGAGAGATAGGGAAGGGGTGGGGGAGGGAATAGGGAGAGGGGCAGAGGAGGGAGAGAGGAGTAGAGGGAGAAAGGGAGGGAGGGAAAGAGAGGGAGAGGGGGAGAGAGAAAGGAAGAGAGAGAGAATGAGAGGGGGAGGGATGGAAGGGAGACAGAGAGAGAGAGAGCAAAGGAAAAACAGAGAAATCAAACACCTACAATAATCATTTCATTAGGAAGGAAAGAAAGGGAGGAAGGACATGAATGCTTCCTCTCCCATAAAATACTTTGACGCTTTAACTGAGAAAGGACGTTTATTTAGCCCAGGGAAGAATCTGATCCTAAACATACGTTATAAAACAATGCGACCCCTGAAAAGCCTTTCTTATGAACAGCCAGACCGAAAGGACTCTACATAGGCGGCATTTTCCCTGTCTCCCAAAAATTGTTCTCTTTCTCCTCATTGTCGTTTTCCACTTACTCAGGAGGACAGCAATTCCCAGAAGAAACAAAACGCCTGAAAAGGCCAAACCACGAGCGCGGAGCAACCGCCAATCTAGAAGAGAAAAGAAACCGTTGAGACTTGTTCAGATTAGCTGCAAAGTCTGTCTTCCTCACTTCAATACTGCCCACTTCACAAGAAAAAAAATGGGGTGAGGACAGCTTTCCCCTTGGGCTGAAGAATTCCACTTGGCTGAGAAAAAGGCCATGTTTAGGGACCATTTTTGTGGAAAGAAAAATTAATAATAAGTGTATGGTTGGGGGGAAACAGGCTATTATGGGGTACAATCTTCCCCCATATTTTTTCCTCCCTACTGTTGCAGCCCGCCAGTGGCCAGCAGAGTTAGCAGCAGATTCAGACAGTGGGGATCCTGGTTGGGGAGGAACATGGGCGAGTCCTGGAGTCTGGGGAAGGCTCTGATGAGGGCTCTGAGTTGGAAGCAGAGAGGGAGCCAGAGCCATATGCCAGTTATCAGCTGCCTTCAAAGTCAGACATCAGTGAAGCAGATGAACAGCTGGAGCCTGTTCCCAGTGTGCACATGCACAGAATGGCCAGACGAAGGGAACAACTAAACGACCTGGGAGTAAGGTCACAGATGGACAATAAATGCCCCCTCTCAGAGGAAATAAAAGAGGAGCGAAAGGGGAGTGGAGTTTGCAGGAGACAATTAGTTTGCTTAATTGGTTTGTGACTCTCCGAGACTCCTTGCCAAGTTTTGCAGATATCGGCCTGTCAGCTCCCCAAGCCAGATAAGGCCTGTGGCTGTAAATCCTCCCTTTGAAAGACTTCGCTGGATGTGAATGAGCAGAATTCACAGTAAATTAATAAAAGGGTTTTTTGTCGGGACAAGGAGTTTGCTTCATGCTCTTGGGAAGCCTCGGTCAAAACATCCACCAACATGCTATTAAAACATTGCAGAGAATGAGATATTCTTACCATAATAAAAGGGGCTATTTTTATCTGGATAAAGGAAAAGAAAGATAGTTAACATTCTGTTGGCCTGCAATCTGCAATTCTACTTAGGCAAGTAGCAAAAGATTCCTGGCTACGTACAATAGACTAGAATCCACAATTGGCCAAGTGTGATTGGACACAGAAGGATACAACCACAAGTGGTAATCATAGCGTTTGGGACCCCTGGTCTAGTTTTTCATGATTAGCCTGTTCTTCAGTAGAACTTTGAGGAGGTCTTCTGCCCTGTTTATAGGACGCCATGGGACCTCAGCCTATGAAGTTACTCACCTGTAGGGTCATTTGCCTTCAGAACAGGGAACCCTGCAAATATGAGATGAAAAAAAATGATTATTGAAGGATGAGAAAAATGCAGCCCTCAATTTCTACTTCCCAATTCTAAAGATGCTATTGAGAAGATAAGGTACCATGCAGGGATTCATAGAGAAGAGACAATCCTTTCCTCCACATCTCTTCTCCACTATGTCATTCACTGGGAAGGCGATGGCACTCATTGGCTGATAAAACATTCAGTCAAAATGAGTGGTTTAATGAGACACAGCCCTAATTCAAACACACTGCCCAATTTTCTCAGGACTCCAGCTTCCTCAGATTGTGTCCCCAAAGCAGGGGTCACCAACCTTCTGGACCTCAGAGACCATTAAATTCAGAATTTTAAATCCCGCGGACAGCTAATATGATTTTTTTAAAAAGATAAATAGTATTTAGTGCGATATAAAAAATGCAAATATTTCTTCTTGCGGACCCCCTGTTGGTGACCACTGTCGCAAAGGATCAGTCTCATGAATGACTATGTCTCTCTTCTCATGATTGGCTTGGCCACACGAGATAAACATTCTAAATTTCTGGAAACGGATAGTCAATATTGGTTTTCAAATCCACTTTCTACAAATCTACCATGGTAGTTGGATCTTGTCTGGGGAAAGGATCTGCCTCGGAGAAGGATCTGAAACGGTGATGTTACCTCTTTCCAATGGCAAGTACACCGGTTATAAATTAGGAAAACTGTATGCTTAAGTTGTTCCTTGCTTTGTACAACTGGAGCTGAGAGACCACCACCCATTGGGACAAATAGAATTAGACATAAAAGTTGGACATTAGCCTACCGCAACCTCTGGGAGCGATCTCTGTGACCACAGATTTATAAGAAAGATCAGAAGGTCCGGCAGAACCTGTAGGCAGAGTTAAAAGGGGATCTGCCTAGCATCCTTACATAGCCACAAGCAAACTAAATCCAACCAGCCATAAATTCCTCTCAACCTTATCTAATTCCAAGCAAGTGCTAATTGTTAGCTGGGAAGCTGGGATTTATTGCATAGGTAAGAAATCAATTTAATTGGGTGGACCCGACCTTTTGCGCCTGACAGATTCCCAAGAATACTCTAAATCTACCCTAGAGGAGACCAAAGGTGAAGAAGAGTGGCAAGAACATTTACCAATCAACAGACAAAGGAGGATATTCATGGCGGTGGATGTCATCTTGGTAGAGAATGAGATCTAGGGAGGAAAAAAGAAAAAACAATGGCCAATTTAGATTTTCTATTAGCCAACTCCATGTTCTTAGCTAATTTAATTGAATAAGATTATATAGTTTTCTATCCATCCATCCATCCATGTCTGTCTGTCTGTCCATATCTATCTATCTATCTATCTATCTATCTATCTATCTATCTATCTATCTATCTATCCATCCATACATACATACATACATACATACATACATCCACCCACCCACCCATACATCCATCAATCTATCCATATCTATCTATCTATCCATCCACCCACGCACCTATCCATCCATATCTACCTATCCATATCTGTCTATCTATCTATCACTCTATCTATTTATCTCTATCATCTATCTATCCATCCATATCTATCTATCTATCTATCTATCTATCTATCTATACATACATACATACATACATACATACATACATACATCCATACATCCACCCACCCACCCATACATCCATCAATCTATCCATATCTATCTATCTATCTATCCATCCACCCACGCACCTATCCATCCATATCTATCTATCCATATCTGTCTATCTATCTATCATTCTATCTATTTATCTCTATCATCTATCTATCCATCCATATCTATCTATCTATCTATCTATCTATCTATCTATCTATCTATCTATCGCTCTATCTATGTATCTATGTATCTATCTATCCATCCATCCATATTTATCTATCGCTATATCTATCTATCTATCGCTATATCTATCTATCGCTATATCTATCTATCGCTATATCTATCTATCGCTATATCTATCTATCTATCCTACAGTATTGTCTAAATATTTGCCAATGTTATATCTCCTGGGATCCTCTGATTAAAGAAAGAAGTTCCCTTTTGATCCATCTTAGACCCAAGTCTGGGCAATGAATGACACTGAAGATTGGCCACCTTATTTCCACTACATTTCAAAGTAGCAAATTCCAAAGTGGAATTATTTCTTTTTGTCTCTCTTGATTCTTCAAAGATTTCGTAGGGGGATCTTCTGATGCTCGTGTTTTGGGAGGTGGGAAACATCTTCTCCTTGTCCATTTTATTCTCCTGCATAATTCAAGACTTTAGGGCTGTGTGTTTGTGCAGAATTGTGACAGAGGACAACTGGGCAGGTTTCATGCTTGCACTCCTGGCACCCAACACCCAAAGCAAGAAGACTCTCACACAGAATCAGTGATGGGGGATTTCTAATCTTGCATCTAGAACTGGACTATAACTGCCCACATCCCTCATTCTAAGAGAATGCTGATGGTTGGGTTATCATCAGCTGCAATCGGAAGGTCCCTTTGTCATGATTCTTGCACAGACCATCTTATCTAACCTGATGTCTCCAGAAGATTACATCTTCCTTGTTGCCAAGCTGGTCTGGCAACTTGCCACGTAAGCAAGAAGAATAAGAATTGTAGTCCAGCACTTTTGGAGAATATCAGATCACCTCAGTCAGACATCGCAAAATAGTTGTGGTGTCACAAAAGATTTCCCAAAGACTCAGCTGCTAGTTTAAAATTCTGTTTTAAAGTTGAGAAAGTGGAAATTGAAGAAGCTGACAATAATTAGCTCCCCAATGCAAAGCTATAATTAAAACAAAATATTTTTTTTAAAAAAATAAGTACAGCAGCATAAAATTCCACCAAATGCCAACTAAGAAGCATTTCATTAAATTTCTGATAGGAATTCTTTTAACAGCCCTTGTGGGGGGGAAGTAATGTGTTATTTTTATTTATTAAATTTATATGTTTCCCATCTCACCGATAAAGTGACTCTGTTGCTTAGCCGAAAGCCTTTTTAAATGCACAATACACAACTTAACACAGAACAACAGTTTCTGACAGTGCATTCAGTCATATCATGATTTAATATTAAACCATTAGGCCAGTGGTGGGATTCAAATAATTTAACAACCGGTTCTCTGCCCTAATGACTATCTGGGTAGTTGGGGCTCGATGGTCATGTGACTGGGTGGGCTTGGCCAACTCAAGGTCACTCAGGTCGATGGGTGCTCACCTTAGCTGTTACAATGTAATAAGGATTAACCGAGAAGCAGTTTCTGTAAGCAGAGCAATAAAGATTAGGCTAGAAACAACACCAGAATGTTTCCTTCCTGCCTTCCTTACAGGATTAGCCCTGTAAAGTGGAAAAAACCAAAAGGAGATTTCTTCCAACAATCGATTCTCTGAACTACTTAGAAAGTTACCAACCGCTTCTCCCGAATAGGTACAAACTGGCTTAATCTCACCACTGCATTGGGCCATTTTTAATACCTTTAGCTATAAACCACAGTTTATAATGGCTGGATTCATACAACACCATATACTGGCTTAGGTTCATGCTGGGGATCTCACCTGAAGTGCTTTCAGATTGTCCCTTCCTAATAATATCGAAATGATGCTACTGATTCCCTTGTCAAATAAATGTATTGTGATGAGGTCACAGGTAAGAATCATCAGAGGGCTGCAGAGGGAATTCAATATCTTTTGAACCCCCTCTAAAAATCACATGGCAAACAGGATATTTTTCATGCACGCAAAGGTCTTATGGAGGAACAGCCTTGAAAATGCATTTTGGTGAAGTAGATGCCGCTGTTGTGACAGTCTCAGAAGGACTCAAATGCAGAAGGGATGATAAAGACTGTTTTGGAAGATAAATATGGGATAAACCATCCAGGGAGGACTCAAAGAGAATCAGCCACAATACATGGCTATGTATGCCCGCAACCAAGTAGAATCCATAACTGCCTAACCAAGGTGGCACAAAGGCAGGATATTCCAGACAGAATGAATGCTTTATCAGTGTTCTAATCCTTCAGGATGCCCTTAAGGACCAAATGTTAACAGTCCAATGAATAGAAGGTATTTTCCAATGATGAATTGCTTTGGAACGGCTCAACCGCATCTTGACTACTCCAGATGTGTGGTCTTCTATTCCCAGCTGTTTCTCCTTTGTATTTCTTTCAACTGACCATCTCGCCTGCTTTTCCCCCCAACAATCAAGATCAAGGAAGGTACTAATACCACTCTATAAAGGCCTTAGTAAGGCCACACCTAGTGTACTGCATCCAGTTTTGGTCACCACACTATAAAAAAGAGGTTGAGACTCTAGAAAGAGTGCAGAGAAGAGCAACCAAGATGATTAGAGGACTGGAGGCTAAAACATACAACAAACCATTGCAGGAACTGCGCATGGCTAGTCTAGTGAAGAGAAGGACCAGAGACATGATAGTAGTGTTCCAATATTTAAGGGTCTGCCACAGAGAGGAGGGGGTCAAGCTATTTTCCAAAGCACCTGCAGGGCAGACAAGGAATAATGGATGGAAACTGGTCAAGGAGAGGTTCAACGTAGAAATAAGAAGAAATTTTCTGACAGTGAGAATGATCAACCAGTGGGACAGCTTGCCCTTTGTGGGAGCTTCATCGACTGGAAGCTTTCAAGAAGAGACTGGATTGCCATCTGTCAAAAATGGTGTAGGGTCTCCAGCTTCGGTGTGGGGATTGAACTAGATGACCTACAAGGTTGCTTCCAATCTGTATCTACCTTCTCTCCCTTAGCTTGTCCCTGGCTGGAACTGATTGGGGATGACACTTTTGTGGGACTGATACACCTGGGATATCTGTAAATATGCAACAGCAATGGGTGTGGGAAAATAGTGAGTACATCAGTGAGGACCAAGATGGGTTGACACCATGAACTTGCCAAGGCTCAGGATCTCGATCAAGGACATGTGATGGGACAGCATTTGTTACTTCCACCAAGGACTTTGGTGAGGGTAGATGGAGTCACATTCTATCAACATCTGGACTTCTATATATTTCAGAGAAGAGGCTCATAAAAGAGGGGCTTGTAGGGTTTAAGAGATTGACTTGTAGCTGTTGTGGCACAGCAGGAGCCGTTGGAGCTGCCACCAGACTCCGACAGTGAGGGGCCCTCTGAGTCGCCTCTGGAGGATGTGGAGGACCCTGGACAGTGTTTCGACTCCGAGCAGGGTGCAGAGAGGCTGGTTGGCCACCAGGAGGCACCTGAGCCTTGGACCAGTGGGGAGGAGACAAGGGAGAGTGAGTCGGAGGCCAGTAGTGAGTTGTTCCTGGCTGCACACCATCGAAGAGCTACTAGGTGTCAGGAACAATTACACAATTACAGGAGGTAATTGCGCTCAGCTGATGGTCATTAGGCTCCTCTCCAGACTATAAAAAGGCTACTTGTGCACACGCCCTCTTTGCAGAAGTCAACACAGAATCGAATGTCGGAGAACTTTGTATGAGGTTGGCAGGCTGGATTGCTGCCAAGCCTTATCTGTGCTTATTGCTGCCCTTGTCTGTACTGGGTTGCTTCCAAGGACCTGTTTGTCTGTTAATTAAATGCTGTAATTTATCTCTGGCTCGGAGTGTGTTTTGGTGTGGAACGGGTGTGTGTGTGTGTGTCAGAACAGAACCCTATGGAGAAACTGTTGGGAGGGGTTGTCACAGAGAAGGGATTGACTTCTTCTCCAAAGCACTTGAGGGCAGGACAAGAAGTAATGTGTGGAAGCTTGCTAAAGAGAGATCCAACTTACAGTAGAAGTAAGGAGAATTTGTTTGTCAGTGAGGACGATTGATCAACGGATCAGCTTGCCTCTTGGAGTTGTGAGAGCTCCAGCACAATCTTTTGATCAGGATGGTATAAGCTCCACTGCTTTGAGCAGGGGGTTGGACTAATAGTCCCTTCCAGCCCTATGATTCTATGCTCTATGAACTGTTTTAAGCCTGAAAGAACTGAAAAAGGCGGGGGGAAAGAATAGAATTCTTTATTGGCCAAGTGGGAATTTGTGTTCTGGTGCATAAGCTCTCAATAGCAATAGCAATAGCAGTTAGACTTATAAACCGCTTCATAGGGCTTTCAGCCCTCTCTAAGCGGTTTACAGAGTCAGCATATTGCCCCCCCAGTCTGGGTCCTCATTTCACACACCTTGGAAGGATGGAAGGCTGAGTCAACCTTGAGCTGGTGAGATTTGAACAGCCGAACTGCAGAACTGCAGTCAGCTGAAGCAGCCTGCAGTGCTGCATTTAACCACTGCGCCACCTCGGCTCCCTCTCAATATACATACAACAATAGTGAAAAGCAATAAAGTTATAGTCATAAAATAAGGAGATGGGTAATAGGGAAGATGAGAATAATGATGCCTTTTTAGAAAGTTTGACAATGTTGTGGGAATATCTACAGTACAATTGCAGTCAGCTTTATTTTCCTTTTCTCATGAAAATTTCAAAGGTTGTATTCCAGATTTAGAGCTCATTTGCCTTTTTGTTTTGCATGTTTCTTTGTCAAATTATGGTGCTGCCTTTCTCCCAGAAGCAAAAGGCAGTGTAGTGTGTACCAGTGGTTTTCCCCTTTCACATTTTCTCCTCCCCCCTGAGAGGCGGGCTGAGCTGAGAAAGCGTGACTGGCCCAAATCCCCCCATGATCTGAGGGTTGACATTAGCCCATCCTTGGTCCAACATCTTAATCGCTGCCCCATCCCTTTTTTCCTCCTTTCTTGAGACTTACGAGGACTTCTCTTCCAGGTTCATTGAACAAAATAGACTAGAAGCCATCTCCAAGAATGCCTTTAGAGACATAAAGACTCTTCTCCATCTGTGACAGAGGTGGGTTCCTACCAGTTCGCACCTATTCGGTAGAACCGGTTCGTCAAATCTACCGAACCGGTTAGAAGAGGTTCCACCAGTGGACCCGGAAAGCAGGCCACACCTACAGAAGAGGTTCCAAAATTTTTTGAAACCCACCATTGGCAAGGATCTTGTAACTTGACAGCTTTAAGACTTGCATGCTTCAATGCCAGAGTTTCTGAATAGCTACTTGGACTGACCTAAGTACTAATTCATAATTTCATATCCGGTCACATGGGCGGCAAGCCACTCCCACAAAGGAGGCCACACCCACAGAGTAGGTTCCAACAATTTTTGAAACCCACCACCGATCTGTGAGTACTTTGTGGAACATCTTTCTGGTTCCTCTTTGGACTTCTGGAGGTTCTGCCGAAGTTCACCACACAACTTTACTTGCTGTTTATTAGATTTCATATTCACCCTTTATTTTGGGCAAACTCAAAGCAACATACATGCTTTGAGGATCTCACTGGCAACTTAGCCTAAGACGGCAATAATTTTGCTTGGCTTGGATGTCTTAATTATCCCAAAGACTCCTTTACTTTTGGTTCCTGGTGCTGTTTGTTGTTTTGCTTGCAGACATTTCATTTCCCAACGAGGTAACATTATCAGCACCAATGAGGTTACCTGGTTAGGTAATGAAACTTTTGCAAGCAAGAAACCAAGTTCAGAGAGATCAGGAACTCCGCAGTTGAACCCTGAGGATCCAGATTGTTGGGCGGGGGGGGGGGGAAATATGCTGACGCATGGACAGAAGGGGCAGTTGGGAGCCATTCCGAACAGAACTGTTAGCTGAAACAGAGGTGGGCTTGCAAGGAATACAGTCCGGCATTTATTTTTCAACCTGTAAATAGCCGTCGTGTTATTCAGAGTCATCAAATCTCCTTCTAGGAGTGGAGTTACCATATTTTTCGGAGTATAAGACGCACTGGAGTATAAGACGCACCAAGATTTTGAAGAGGCAAATTTTTAAAAGAAGGTTTTGCTTTTTTACAGACCTCCCCAAAACAGCCCGTTTTTCATGAAAATGGGCTTGTTTTTTTTTTTTCAAAAAAAGGGCATGAATAGCTTTTAGGAGGCTTGTAGATTGCTCCTGGGATGGCGGGAGGGGGCAAAATTGAGCAAAAACAGCCTGTTTTTCGCTCATTTCTGCCCTCCCCAGCCCCCAGGAGCATTCTACAAGCCTCCTAAAGGCTATCCATGGCCATTTTGGTGAAGGGAGCAGGAGGCCAAAAATGCTGTATTCAGTGTATAAGAGGTACCAAGATTTTCAGCCTCTTTTTTGAGGGAAAAAGGTGTGTCTTATACTCTATTGTATACTTTCCCCTCGCTGGACACAGCTGAAGCAGAAAATACACCACGGGAGGTTTCTTCAGAAGGACTTGTTGATTTCTCCTATGGGCTTCCCTTCGCGATGCGGCATCCCACACACAATACATTGTAAATAAAAATCCATATATTGTTTGTGGGCTCATGAGTGTTCGGACTTGTCTCTACGTATCCAGATGCTCAAGGAAGCTACTCAGAGCCAAAGTGTGCGGGGGGGGGGAGATGGATTCCCCTGTCCATAAGACAACAACTGGAGCAAAACCCACAATCCTTTTCATACAAGCTCTTTGCAACAGTCAAAGCACTGGAACACCGAGTCAAAAAAGGTAACATAGCTATTGGACATATTATGTTAAACCACCGTTTCTTCAACTAGGATTTATTGAATAAACCACCATGGACAGGGTTCGCCCAGAAGGGTAATCCAGAAAGTGAGCAAGGCATGTTCTCAGTGGTGCAGAATGAAGCAGAGGTAGTCCTCGACATGTAACCATTTGTGTAGTGACCGTTTGAAAGTTACAATGAAAAAAAAAAATGACTTAGGGCCAGTTTTCACAAGACCATTCATTGCAGCATCCCCATGGTCATGTGATCAACATTTGGGCACTGGGCAACTGGAATGTATTTATGATGGATGCAACATCCTGGGATCATGTGATCCTTCAATTGTAACCTTCCCAGCTGGATTCCGGCCAGCAAAATCAATGGGGGAAGCCAAAGTCAATTAGTGAGCATATGATTCACTTAACAACCGCAGTGATTTGCTTAAAAGCTGTGGCAAAAAATAAAATGGCACAAAGCTCACTTAACAACTGCCGTGCTTAATTATGGGCTCAGTTGTGGCCACAAGTCAAGGACTAGTGGAACAAGTCAACCGAGGTTGCTTTGCTTCTGATTTTCTGCATAGTGCAACCCAACTCTTGTTCCGTTAATAAATCAGAGTTAAGCCAACCACTGCCCACGAAGCAGATCTCTACTCATTCTGGTAGCCGAACAATCCTATTTCAGCGTGAAGTTGTTCATATATTGGGGGCATTATTCCTCTCTAACCTGGCAGTGAGATTTTATTTCACAAAAGTAATGTAAGAAGAAAAGGCAATAAAAGAAGTTGGTGGCTTATTGGTCAGGGTGGAGGGCCGTTTCACCGAGAACAGTCAGGGCCGGTGGTATCGTGGGAAGGACCTCCGTTCAGCACTCGCTGGCTCCTAGAAGACACGGGTGAGAAAACCAAAGAACAAGGCACATTTTAGGTAAGAGAAATGGCATGGTTTGTTTTGTTTGTTTTGTTTATTTCATTTGTATGCCGCCCTTTTCCCCTGAAGGGGACTCAGGGCGGCTCACAACTCAAACCAGGGAAGGGGGATACAGACAAATTAACAACAACACAAAACAATATATAATTTACTACCCTCTGAAATGTTAGAGAACAGATTGTATTTCTGGATGTACAATATATTTTAACTTGCCTGAATTGTACACTTTAATCAATATTCAAAAATATTCATTACGTTTTGAATAATCAAAACGTAAGTGTTGCTATTTGTAATATAAATTTTATATTAATATTTATAAATATATTCAAAAAATAGTTTCCATGTGAACTAAATAAAATTGTTTACATGATTTATTTATTTATTTTAAATTATGGCTATAGTCTTCTCTTTGCTATTTAAAAATATCCTGCACTTTTTCATTATTTTTATTAATATTCCAAGAAAGAAGCAGGGATAGAATAATTTAATTAGCCAAGGTGGCGCAGTGGTTAAATGCAGCACTGCAGGCTACTGCTAGATCAGCAGTTCAGCGGTTCAAATCTCACCGGCTCAGGGTTGACTCAGCCTTCCATCCTTCCGAGGTGGGTAAAATGAGGACCCAGATTGTTGGGGGCAATATGCTGACTCTCTGTAAACCGCTTAGAGAGGCCTGAAAGGCCTATGAAGCGGTATATAAGTCTACTGCTATTAATTTTGCCCCTCGCTCCACATAACAATTGGACTCAGGAGAGAGGGAGGGCAATTCTCTATCCACACATAATCCCCTGCAGGTTCTCTTACCTGTAAGGGGTTGCTTCGGTACCCCACTGTGAGCGCTAGATGGGAGGAGAAAAAATGGAGGTTAAGGAAGAAGCTGGAGTGAGATTTGCATCCTCAATCCCCCTTTTTGGAAAGGACAATCAGCGTCACTCTTACCCCAAGGAGCGTGAAGCCCAAATGGGCTTACCCAAGTGAGCTTAATGTGCCCCACTACTGTTTTAGAAAAGTTTAGAAAAGATTTCTTACCTGCGGTTCCTTTTGGGCTTGCATTTGCACTTTCCACCTGGTTTGGGGGGGGGGGGAGGAGGATGAGAAGGACAACAATTAAACCAAGAAAAGGAATGAGGCAAAATCACCCAGGACAGTTGACATACAGTTGACAAGAGCCAAGGTGGCGCAGTGGTTAAATGCAGCACTGCAGGCTACTGCTAGATCAGCAGTTCAGCGGTTCAAATCTCACCGGCTCAGGGTTGACTCAGCCTTCCATCCTTCCGAGGTGGGTAAAATGAGGACCCAGATTGTTGGGGGCAATATGCTGACTCTCTGTAAACCGCTTAGAGAGGCCTGAAAGGCCTATGAAGCGGTATATAAGTCTACTGCTATTGCTATTGCTATTGCTATAAGCCAGTTTAGCAAGCAAAACAATCAGCTTCATTTCCTGAGTCTTCCTAGAGCGGTTACAAAACATCTAGTACGAATGGCTAGTCACAATCCCCATCGTGGAATTTCCTACTCCACATTGGTGAGAGGGGACATTGTGTTTAAACCTCAGGAAACTCAAAATCTTGGGATGGCTGTGGTTGATTCTCGGTGTTTGGGGTGGATGTAAATCTATTTAAAGTATTTGCATCCTAGCCGCCAGCCTGAAAGGCTTCCAGATCAAATAGAGCCGAGGTGGCGCAGTGGTTAAATGCAGCACTGCAGGCTACTTCAGCTGACTGCTGTTCTGCAGTTCGGCTGTTCAAATCTCAGCGGCTCAGGGTTGACTCAGCCTTCCATCCTTCCGAGGTGGTAAAATGAGGACCCGGATTGTTGTTGGGGGCAATATGCTGACTCTGTAAACCGCTTAGAGAGGGCTGAAAGCCCTATGAAGCGGTATATAAGTCTAACTGCTATTGCTATTGCTATTGCTAAAAATTACTTATAAAAATAGCAGGCCTCTCTTTGGTTTCACAACTGTAAATAGAGAGAGAGGGAGGGAGAGAAAGGGAGGGAGGGAGGGAGAGGGGGAGAGGGGAGACGAGAGGGAGGGAAGGAGAGGGGGAGAGAGAAAGGGAGGGACGGAGGGAGGGAGAGAAAGAAAGGAGGAGAGATAGGGAAGGAGAGGGAGAAAGAGGGAAGGGAGGGAAGGAGGGAGGAGAGATGGGAGAGGAGAGAGGGAAAGAGAGGGAGAGGAGAGCGATGGAGGGAATTAGAGAGGGAGAGAATGGGAGGCAGGGAGAGAGGTAGACAGGAGGAGAGAAAGAAGGAGAGGGAGGGAGGGAAGGAGGGGGGAGAGGAGAGAGAGAAGGAGAGGGAGGGAGGGAGAAGGAGGGAGGGAGAGAGCAGGAGAGGGGGAGGAATGGGAGAGGAGGGAGAGAGAGAAAAAAAAGACCAAACGGAAAAACAAACACACAGCATTTTCCCCATCATCCAAAATTGTTCTCTTTCCCCTCATTGTCGTTTTCCACTTACTCAGGAGGACAGCAATTCCCAGAAAACACAGAACGCCTGCACAGACCATACCACTAATACGGAGCGACTTCCAATCTAGAAGAGAAAAGAAACCATGGAGACTTGTTCAGATTAGCCGCAAAGTCTGTCTTGCTCACTTCAATACTGCCCACTTTACAAGAAAAAAATGGGGTGAGGACAGCTTTCCCCTTGGGCTGAAGAATTCCACTTGGCTAAGAAAACGGCCGTGTTTAGGGACCATTTTTGTGGAAAGGAAGAAAAAATAACATCCTTGAAGGAGATGCATACAGAAATAGGCCACAGGGGTGGATGGATTAGGGAAAACAGGCTATTATGGGGTACAATCTTTCCCCATATTTTTTTTCCTCCTTTTTATAAGCCCTACATCCACCCACATGCTATTAAAACATTGCAGAGAATGAGATATACTTACCATAATTAAAGGGGTCGGGTTTATCTGCTAAAGGAAAAGAAAGATAGTTAACATTCTGTTTGCTTGGGATTTGAAACTCTAGCTAGGCAAGTGGCAAAGGATTCCCAGCTGCATACAAGAGAATAGAATCCATGATTGGCCGAGTGTGATTGGACACAGAAGGAATTTGTCTCACAGTTACAATCATTAATCATAAGAAACAACCACAAGCGATAATCATACATAACTATAGGGGAGAGATGAGAAGATGAGAAGGATAATAGCAACCCAGCCTGCTACATAGGTAAATATCTTTAGGCTTAAGACAGAAATCAAAAGTTCCAAATATGGTCATCATTCTTTGTTTAAATGCAGACGAAAACATTGCAAGGGTATGAACCCTGCTTTATTCTTGAGTGGACAATTAAGAGCTTCCCTAATATTGCTCAGCTACAACACTTAACTATACAAGCCAGCATACACAACAGCAGTGAAGGTGATGTTTGGAAAGTGGTCAGTATTGACCCCTCCCCAACTGTCAATGGGATATCCAAGGGGTTGTAAATCATTATTCATAGTGCTATGAATTAAAGTAGTGCAGTATTTATTAAATTATTTCCATATAATAAATGATTAGAGGTTGACAAATCAAGAAGGCATCCATGAGATGGTCCCTGATCTAATTTTTCACGATGACGGTGGCGCAGTGGTTAGAGTGCAGTACTGCAGGCTACTTCTGCTGACTGCCGGCTGACTGCAATTTGGCAGTTCGAATCTCACCAGGCTCAAGGTTAACTCAGCCTTCCATCCTTCCGAGGTGGGTAAAATGACGACCCAAAATTGTTGGGGGCAAGAGACTGACTCTGTAAACAGCTTAGAGAGGGCTGTAAAGCACTGTAAAGTGGTATATAAGTCTGTGCTATTGCTATTTCGAAGAGGTCCCACTTCTGCCCTGTTTGTAGGAAGCCACGAGACCTCAGCCTATGAAGTTACTCACCTGTAGTGTCACTTCCCTTCAGAACAGGGAAACCTGCAAACATGAGATGAAAAAAAAATATTATCAAGTGATGAGAAAAATGCAGGTCGCAATTTCTGCCCTGGAGGTGGAGTTAAAAGGGGATCTGCCTAGCATCCTTACATAGCCACAAGCAAACTAAACTATTTCCAACCAGACATAAATTCCTCTCAACCGTATCTAATTCCAAGTGCTAATTGTTAGCTGGGAAGCTGGGATTTATTGCATAGGCAATAAATCAATTTAATTGGGTGGACCTGACGTTTTCTGCCTGACAGATTCCCAAGAATACTCTAAATCTACCCTAGAGGAGACCAAAGGTGAAGAAGAGTGGCAAGAACATTTACCAATCAACAGACAAAGGAGGATATTCATGGCGGTGGATGTCATCTTGGTAGAGAATGAGATCTAGGGAGGAAAAAAGAAAAAAAACAATGGCCAATTTAGACTTTCTATTAGCCAACTCCATGTTCTTAGCTAATTTAATTGAATAAGATTATATAGTTCTCTATCCATCCATCCATCCATCCATCCATCCATATCTGTCTGTCTGTCCATCCATATCTATCTATCCATCCATCCATCCATCAATCTACCCATATCTATCTATCTACCTATCATTATATCTACCTACCT